>NC_045982.1:1273605-1308605 GCF_010909765.2 Amblyraja radiata | reverse complement strand
TCACACACACTCCCCACCCCCCCCCCCACACACACTCACACCATTTGGAGCTGCCCTCACCCACAGGGTAAGCCTGGCCTCACGGGTGGAGGTGCTGCTGTGAGTAGTTACCAAGCACAGACCAGGCTCAGTGTGTGGACCAGGACCAGGACCAGGACCAGGGCCGGGCTGGGCCTTCACGCCCGCACCATTGCAGCCAACTCCCTCGCAGCGAGTCTATAAATGTTGCCACAGACGTGGTCATGGAATGTGCCTGAATGCAGCGAAGACCAGCCCCAACCCACCCCCACCTATCACCTTCCTGCAGGAAGCAACTGCAGATGCTGGTTTACATCGAAGTCAGACACAAAATGCTGGACAGGCAGCATCTCTGGAGAGAAGGAATGGGTGGGACGTTTCGGGTCGAGACCCTGAAGAGTCTGAAGATGTTTCTCGACCCTGAAACGTCACCCATTCCTTCTGTCCAGAGATGCTGCCTGTCTGGCCCGCTGTTACTCCAGCATCTTACGTCTATCTTTGGTGTAAACCAGCATCTGCACAGTTCTTTCCTGGTCATTTGAGGTCGGTGGACTTGAATGAACCTGGATTAGAATAACAACGGCCTAACACAAATTAACCCAGTCGCAGCCTCAGTGCATCTTTCACGACCCAGAGACAGATAAAGACACTCGTTAACTATTACTGACAGGTGATTCTTTTATTTCTATTAACAAATCTCTGGCACTCACCACGGTTTAGGTAATGTACCATTTGCACAATCTGGAACTCTTACTCAAAGGTCAACTAATTTCATTTCTTCATGTAATCTTGGACCAGAGGGCACAGCCTCAGACTTAAAGGGCGTTCCTTTAAGAAAGAGACGTGGAAGAATTTCTTTAGTCAGAGGGTTGTGAATCTGTGGAATTCATTGCCAAAGATCATTATTGGGCCGGCACGGTGGTGCAGCGGGTAGAGCTGCTGCCTCACAGCACCAGGAAACCCGGTTCGATCCCGACTACGGGTGCTGTCTGTACGGAGTTTGTACCTTCTCCCCGTGACCCGCGGAGAAAACCCATGCAGGTCACGGGGAGAATGTGCAAACTCCGTACAGACAGCGCCCATAGTCAGGATGGAACCCGGGTCTCTGGCGCTGTGAGGCAGCAGCTCTACCTGCTGCGCCACCGTGCCGCTCCAAGAAGACAGCTCTATCCATGTTCTCCACAGATGCTGCCTGACCCGCTGAGTTACTCCAGCACTCTGTGAAACGTCACCTATCCATGTTCTCCACAGATGCTGCCTGACCCGCTGAGTTACTCCAGCACTCTGTGAAACATCACCTATCCATGTTCTCCACAGATGCTGCCTGACCCGCTGAGTTACTCCAGCACTCTGTGAAACGTCATCTATCCATGTTCTCCACAGATGCTGCCTGACCCACTGAGTTATGGTGCAGCAGCATCTGTGGAGCTAAGGAAATAGGCAACGTTTCGGGCCGAAACCCTTCTGTAAAATGGAAACGTTTTGGGCTGAAACCCGAAAGGGTTTCGGCCCAAAACATTGCCTATTTCCTTAGCTCCATAGATGCTGCCTGACCCGCTGAGTTACTCCAGCACTCTGTGTCCTCCTTTGTAAACCAGCACCTGCAGTTGTTTCCATCATATTGAAGCATCTCAGTGGCCTCCTGTATTGGCGTAGAAGGCAAGTACAATTGGTATAGATGGGGCAATTAATGGCTGGCATAAAGATAGGCACGGTGGATCAGCGGTAGAGTTGCTGCCTCACAGCACCAGAGACCCAGGTTCGAATCTGACCATGGTTGCTGTGTGTGTGTTTGGAGTTTCATAAGGTTCATATGTTACAGGAGCAGAATTAGGCCATTCGACCCATCATGTCTACCCCGCCATTCAATCATGGCTGATCTATCTTTCCCTCTCAACCTCATTGTCCTGCCTTCTCCCCATAACCCCAGGCACCTGAGTTTACATGTTCTCCCCGCACCGACCCGATGGGCCGAAGGGCCAGTGTCTGTGCTGTGAGACTCCGAGGTTGGGAACTGTATAGGATTTCAATAACATTGATCCAGCCTGCTCACTCACACCACCTACTGGTCACACCACGCCACACGCACTGAAGGCCAGATGTTGAAGAAAGAACTGCAGATGCTGGAAAAATCGAATGTAGACAAAAAATGCTGGAGTAACTCAGCGGGTCAGGCAGCATCTGTGGAGAACATGGATAGGTGACGTTTCACAGAGTGCTGGAGTAACTCAGTGGGTCAGGCAGCATCTGTGGAGAACATGGATAGGTGACGTTTCACAGAGTGCTGGAGTAACTCAGCGGGTGCAGCAGCATCTATGGAGCTAAGGAAATAGGCAACGTTTTGGGTCGAAACCCATAAGGGTTTCGTCCCGAAACGTTGCCTATTTCCAGAAGGATTTCGGCCCGAAACGTTGCCTATTTCCTTCGCTCCATAGATGCTGCTGCACCATAACTCAGTGGGTCAGGCAGCATCTGTGGAGAACATGGATAGGTGACGTTTCACAGAGTGCTGGAGTAACTCAGCGGGTCAGGCAGCATCTGTGGAGAACATGGATAGGTGACGTTTCACAGAGTGCTGGAGTAACTCAGCGGGTGCAGCAGCATCTATGGAGAACATGGATAGGTGACGTTTCACAGAGTGCTGGAGTAACTCAGCGGGTGCAGCAGCATCTGTGGAGAAAGAAGATGGGTCGGATGTCACCCATTCCTTTTTCTCCAGGGATGCTGCCTGGATTCAATGTTGTTCACACAGCTATGCGAAAGATGCCATTAAACTGGAAAGGGTGCAGAGGAGATTTACGAGGATGTTGCCAGGACTCGAGGGCCTGAGCTACAGGGAGAGGTTGGACAGGCTGGGACTTTATTCCCTGCAGCACTGGAGGATGAGGGGTGACCTCATAGAGGTGTATAGTATCACGAGGGGAATAGACACAGAGTCTTGAACCCAGAGTAGGGGGATCATCTGGGATAGACACAAAACGCTGGAGTAATTCAGCTGGCAGGGAGAGAAGGGATAGGTGACATTTCGAGTGGAGACCCTTCTTCAGATGGGGGTGGGCTACACAGTTACCAGGCAGAGAGCAGGCGGGTATCTGACAGAGAGCTGGCAGCAAAGGAGGTGGACTGGGACTCGGAGGCAATCCTGGCTCCAGCCTCCTTCACATTTCATTTTCACCGCAACTCACTCGCTGCAAGCAAAGTTGTTCTTAAAATAACACACATCCATTTCCCCGGGACTGTCGCACTCAGGGGTCTGCACTCAGCTTCACATCTGCTGTGAGCATGAGGCTGGCCTGCTCAATGCTGCAGGAATCTGACACAGACACACACAGACACACACACACACACACACACACACACACACACACACACACACACACACACACAGACACACACAGACACACACACACACAGACACAGACACAGACACAGACACACACACACACACACACACACACACACAGAGACACACACACACACACACACAGACACACACACAGACACAGACACACACACACACACAATCAGACACAGACACACACACACACACACACACACACACACATCCATACACACACACATCCATACACACACACACACACACACACACACACACACACACACACACACACACACACATCCATACACACACACACACACACACACACATCCATACACACACACACACACACACACACACACACACACACAGTTGGGGGAGAGGGAAGGAGAACACAACACTGGGCCTGAAGGCAAGCAGAGTTTCTTGTGCAGCAGAACGAGGGTTTATTTAACCAGCACATGCGCCAGTGCACAGTAAACAGCTGGCAGCCTCTTCACACTGTGGGAGTAATGCAGAGAAAATAGGAACAATCTTCTTGCAGGAAGTGGGAACCGCATTCAGTACAGGATTATGTCTGGCACCAGAAACATTCAACCTCCTCTCCCCTCTATAGTTTAGTTTGGTTCAATGTAGTTTAGAGATACAGGCCATCCAGCCCACGAGTCCATGTTGACCAGCGATCCCCGCACACTGACACTATCCTATACACACAGGACAATTTATACATTTATACCAAGCCAATTAACCTACAAACCTGCACACCTTAAAGTAAACATGCAGGTACAGCAGGCAGTGAAGAAAGCGAATGGCATGTTGCCCTTCATATCGAGAGGATTTGTGAGTATAGGAGCAAAGAGGTCCTTCTGCAGCTGTGCAGGGCCCTGGTGAGACCACACCTGGAGTATTGTGCGCAGTTCACTCCAGCATTGTGTGTCCATCTTTACTGAAGTACAGGATGACCTGTGACATTATCTAACGGCAGGGCGGGGCTGACCCAAGGGGTCAACTGGCCAATGCTCCTCGTTCTGTGCAGCCAATGTCAAGGGCAAGGCTGGTGGGTCAGTGAGAATATTCAGTTCCCTCCTGAGGGAGCAGATCACGACCTGGCCCTGCAAATGATGAGAGATATTATATCATTCGCTGAACAAGGCAACGTGTTTATATTTGGTCGCACCGAATCTCCCGCACAATACTCGATTAGTACGGGTGTCAGGGGTCACGGGGAGAGGGCAGCAGAATAGGGTTAGGAGGGAGAGATAGATCAGCCATGATTGAATGGCGGAGTAGACTCGATGGGCCGAATGGCCTAATTCTTCTCCTATCACTTACGACCTGATGAACAACGCCACAGAATGTTCATGTCTCATTGACTCCATCTACACCTCACGCTGCCTCGGCAAGGCAAGGCCAGCAGCATCATCTAGTCCGAGTCGCACCCTGGCCACTGGCCATCTCGCCAATAGATCACAGTTACTGAGTTCACCTGTTACTGAGACCTTGGTGAGGTTTACACTGTGGCTCTAGATATCGACATTCTTACAGGGCTCCATGTTGACTGTCTCTGCAGACACTCTGGTCTCTGCAACTGCTGGAGTCGCAGGCTCAGCTCTAACCCTCTGGAGACACGGATATAAGATGCAGTAACTCAGCTGGTCAGGCAGCATCTGTGGAGAACATGGATAGGTGACGTTTCACATGAGGTGCCCACTTTATCCCACTCTCTCAGCCACTCCCTATACACTGGGAGTAATCTACAGAGGGCCAATTAACCTACAAACCTGCACATGTTCGGAGTGTGGGAGGAAACCGGAGCACCCGGAGGGAAACCCACGCGGTCACGGGGGAGAACGTTGAGACTCCACACAGACAGCAGCCGAGGTCAGGGTCGAACCAGGGACTCTGGTGTCGTGAGGCAGCAGCTCTACCCGCTATGCCACCGTGCCGGGCTTGTAACACGACATTAGTGACATAACAGGCGGTGAGTGATATCCTTGACCAAAGGCACCAACCTGGAGATGAGTGGCGGAGATGGATAGATTCACACGGCATTGTACCCACTCATAAAGCTCTCTCCAGGTAGGGTGGGAAGTGGGAAATATCTGAGGTGCCGAGCCAACGTTGGAGTCTACAAACTAAATGTGTTTCTCAGAAGATAACAGCATTTACCGCTTGCAGATACAATATTAGACAGATTGAGCAGAGCCCGCTGGTCATCAGCCCCGGTGTGTTGATGTCTCTGGAACCACTCATTAACAAACCCAACTTGCAGTCATTTGGCTCTGACGACCCAGCCCACAGAATGCTAATCGCAGAGACTTGTGGACGCAGCCCAGACCATCACACAAACCAACCTGACTCCATCTACACCTCACGCTGCCGCGGCAAGGCCAGCAGCATCATCAAGGACCAGTCTCAACCCCGGCCACTCCCTCTTCTCCCCTCTCCCATCGGGCAAGAAGGTACAGAAGTGTGAAAACACACACCTCCAGATTCAGGGACAGTCTCTTCCCGGCTGTTATCAGGCAACTGAACCATCCTATCACAACTAGAGAGCGGTCAGTTCATTGGCTATATTTAAGAGGGAGTTAGATGTGGCCCTTGTGGCTAATGGGATCAGGGGGTATGGAGAGAAGGCAGGTACAGGATACTGAGTTGGATGATCAACCATGATCATATTGAATGGCGAATGGTGCAGGCTCGAAGGGCCGAATGGCCTCTACTCCTGCACCTATTTTCTATGTTTCTATGTTTCTATGTCCTGAACTACTATCTACCTCATTGGTGACCCTCGGACTATCCTTGACCGGACTTTGCTGACTTTACCTTGCACTAAACGTTATTCCCTTATCCTGTATCTGTACACTGTGGACGGCTCGATTGTAACCATGTATTGTCTTTCCGCTGACTGGTTAGCACGCAACAGTGTGCTTTCCACTGTACCTCGGTACACGTGACAATAAACTAAACTGAATATCATGTGTTCAGCCACTGAGGACGAGATGTCAAGTTGCATTTGAAGTATAAACCAGCCCACTGGTGTAGGAGTTGTCTCTGCCACACTAAATCACACACTGTCCGGCTCCCTTTGAAAGGTGACACTGCCCCTGGCTTGGAATAGCAGCCAGATTTAAATTGGACGGTCTGCAGATTCCTTTCACCACAAACAATGGAACTGTGTTTCTCCACACACTCCGTGAAGATATATTGGGAACATTTTTAAACGAGAAATAATGAGCGGCCGTTTGTGAAAGTGCTCCGTGCACACTCGGCCCAATCGCAAGCAGAGAGAAACAGACCTGCCCTCGATCCCCTCCCACACCAATCTAACCTCCACAACATCTATTTCAACATTGTGTTTAAGAAGGAACTGCAGATGCTGGAAAATCGAAGGCAGACAAAAATGCTGGAGAAACTCAGCGGGTGCAGCAGCATCTATGGAGCGAAGGAAACATAGAAAATAGGTGCAGGAGTAGGCCATTCGGCCCTTCGAGCCTGCACCGCCATTCAATATGATCATGGCTGATCATCCAACTCAGTATCCTGTACCTGCCTTCTCTCCATACCCCCTGATCCCTTTAGCCACAAGGGCCACATCTAACTCCCTCTTAAATATAGCCAATGAACTGGCCTCAACTACCTTCTGCGGCAGAGAATTCCAGAGATTCACCACTCTCTGTTTGAAAAAAGTTTTCCTCATCTCGGTCCTAAAAGATTTCCCCCTTATCCTTAAACTGTGACCCCTTGTTCTGGACTTCCCCAACATCGGGAACAATCTTCCTGCATCTAGCCTGTCCAACCCCCTAAGAATTCGGGGTTCCCCAACAAGGACATGAGGTCCCTGTCACCGCCCCACCTTTCAAATGTAGACACAAAAAGCTGGAGTAACTCAGCGGGACAGGCAGCATCTCTGGAGAGGAGGAATGGGTGACGTTTCGTGTTGAGACCCTTTCTTCGGGCACTTCTTTTGAAGAAGGGTCTCGGCCCGATACGTCCCCCATTCCTTCTCTCCAGAGAGTCTGCCTGCCTGCCTGCCTGCCCCGCTGAGTTGCTCCAGCATTTTGTTTGTTGCTTTCTGCTCATTGATAACAAAGACGGGGAAGAGGAAAGGCCACACTCTGCAGCGGCAACTGCACCCCAGCTGATTTCCCCAAGGTCACTAATTGATCAGGAAACAATTGTCTGCCTGATTTAATCTGCACAGAACAGCTTTTACAGGCAATTCATGCATTCAAAAAATAAATATCACACTGGAGTTAAGTTTAGAGATTCAGCGCGGAAACAGGCCCTTCGGCCTCCCAAGTCCTTGCCTACCAGCAATCCCCACACTAACACTACCCTACGCACACTAATAATAATAATAATGATGGATGGGATTTATATAGCGCCTTTCTAATACTCAAGGCGCTTTACATCGCATTATTTACATCGCATTATTCATTCACTCCTCAGTCACACTCGGTGGTGGTAAGCTACTTCTGTAGCCACAGCTGCCCTGGGGCAGACTGACGGAAGCGTGGCTGCCAATCTGCGCCTACGGCCCCTCCGACCACCACCAATCACTCACACACATTCACACACAGGCAAAGGTGGGTGAAGTGTCTTGCCCAAGGACACAACGACAGTATGCACTCCAAGCGGGATTCGAACCGGCCACCTTCCGGTCGCCAGCCGAACACTTAGCCCATTGTGCCATCTGTCCCGTGCCATCTGTCGTCCACTAGGGGCTGTGGAATTCTCTGCCTCAGAGGGCGGTGGAGGCCGTTTCTCTGGATACTTTCGAGAAAGAGCTAGATAGGGCTCTTACAGATATACGGAGTCAGGGGATATGGGGAGAAGGCAGGAACGGGGTACTGATTGTGGATGATCAGCCATGATCACATCGAATGGCGGTTCTGGCTTGAAGAGCCGAATGGCCTCTACTCCTGCACCTATTTTCTATGTTTCTATGAACGGGGTACTGATTGTGGATGATCAGCCATGATCACATTGAATGGCGGTGCTGGCCCGATGGGCTGAATGGCCTACTCCTGCACCTATTGTCTATTGACAATTTGCAATTTGTGAATGGTATAATGTGTAGGACAGTATCACTGATCGGTGGGGACCCGGTGGGCCGAATGGCTCGCTTCCGCGCTGTATCTCTAAACTAAACTTGTGAACTAAAACTATAGACCTAAAGACAACACACAGAGGAGATGCAAAGAGGGCCCGAAAGCCACCCGACACTTCCAGGCAGGTTCAAGCCACCAAACAGGAGACGTCTCTCTGGAGTCGAGCGGCCAACCCTGCTTTTAGGATCGCTGTCTCCAAATCATTCTTTAAATCAGTGACAGAACCACAACAATCTCCCGTTGTATCATCACTTCAACTGGAAGCTGCCACCATCTTATATCAAAACGTCAGTCATTTGTGCTGAATCAGCAAGATGTGGGAAAAATCCCTGATTCAGTGAAATCTGTTGTGACAAGCCATCTGATAAAAGGATTTCAATGTACAGATGTGTAAAATACAATTGCATTCATTAATAATGTATAATCTATGTATTTGTTACCTCCTCTCTCTCGTAGGCCTCATTTAAAAATACACACTAATATCACGCGGGCCAATTTCTGTACGGGGCCATTTTTCACTGTCAATAATTTAGTGGAGATTTCAAAAATCTCTTTCTACAGCAGACAATAAAACCCAAAACCTTTCTTCAGCAGGGCTTGAAATATTTATAAGCAGATTTGTACAGCAAAGCCTGCTCTGGTGTACGGGAGAGCTTGTGTTACCTTTTTAGTCTAAATAGGCCGTATTTTAAAACCAGCACACATCAAAAAAAATCAAATCAATTCAACAATACCTGCCAACATCTCCAGGCTTTCCCAACACTACTTAATAGGCTTTCAAAAACACAGCTCAAACTTCGACAAATAGATGGATGTCTTTTTTTTTTCTAAAAATAAAAGGCATTCAGAGACATTTATTAGACCAAATGTATTCTTTGTAAGGTCCTCCAGACGAGGTGGAGCATTTTCTTAGTTTGGGGTCTCCTTTGCTTTTTAGACCAGACTTTAAAGATACAGCGCGGAAACAGGCCCTTTTTTTTTTTTGCCCATCGAGTCCACGCTGACCTGCGATCCCCGCACACTAATGCCCCCGTCCCACTTAGGAAACCTGAACAGAAACCTCTGGAGACTTTGTGCCCCACCCAAGGTTTCCGTGAGGTTCCCGGAGGTTTTTTGTCAGTCTCCCTACCTGCTTCCACTACCTGCAACCTCCGGCAACCACCTGCAACCTCCAGGAACCGCACGGAAACCTTGGGTGGGACGCAAAGTCTGCAGAGGTTTCCATTCAAGTTTCCTAAGTGGATCAGGGGCTTAACATTAACCTACAAACCTGTACGTCTTTGGAGTGTGGGAGGAAACCGGAGCACCCGGAGAAAACCCACGCGGTCACAGTAAGAACGTACAAACTCCGTACAGACAGCACCTGTAGCCTGGATCGAACCCGGGTCTCTGGCGCTGTGAGGCAGCAGCTCTACCCGCTGTGCCACCGTGACGCCCTGTCTAGGCTGCTACCAAAACAATCCAGGTAATGGAACCTTATGCTGTCTCAGACCTCATGGTAAGGTGGAACTATCTCTCCCCCTCAACCCCATTCTCCTGCCTTCTCCCCATAACCCCTGATACCCGTACTAATCACGAACAGACGGCTGTGGAGGCCAAGTCAATGGGGTCAGGGGTTATGGGGGGAAGGCAGGACTGAATGGGGTTGAAAGGGAGAGATAGATCAGATTCAGATTCAGATTCAGATTCAATTTTAATTGTCATTGTCCGTGTACAGTACAGAGACAACGAAATGCAGTTAGCATCTCCCTGGAAGAGCGACATAGCAAATGATTTGAATAAATAATAATAAGTGATAATAAGTGTCCGGGGGGTGGGGGGGTGATTGGCAGTCACCGAGGTACGTTGTTGAGTAGAGTGACAGCCGCCGGGAAGAAGCTGTTCCTGGACCTGCTGGTCCGGCAACGGAGAGACCTGTAGCGCCTCCTGGATGGTAGGAGGGTAAACAGTCCATGGTTGGGGTGAGAGCAGTCCTTGGCGATGCTGAGCGCCCTCCGCAGACAACGCTTGCTTTGGACAGACTCAATGGAGGGGAGCGAGGAACCGGTGATGCGTTGGGCAATTTTCACCACCCTCTGCAATGCCTTCCGGTCGGAGACAGAGCAGTTGCCGTACCATACTGTGATGCAGTTGGTAAGGATGCTCTCGATGGTGCAGCGGTAGAAGTTCACCAGGATCTGAGGAGACAGATGGACCTTCTTCAGTCTCCTCAGGAAGAAGAGACGCTGGTGAGCCTTCTTGATCAGAGTTGAGGTATTGTGGGTCCAAGAGAGGTCATCGGAGATGTTGACTCCCAGGAACCTGAAGCTAGAAACACGTTCCACCTCCGTCCCGTTAATGTGGATGGGGGTGTGCGTGCCGCCCCTGGACTTGCTGAAGTCTACAATGAGCTCCTTGGTCTTCTTGGAGTTAAGGGCCAGGTTGTTGTCAGCGCACCATGCTGCTAGGAGCTGGACCTCCTCCCTGTAGGCCGACTCATCGTTGTTGCTGATGAGGCCAATCACCGTTGTATCATCTGCATACTTGATGATGGTGTTAGTACCATGTACAGGTGTGCAGTCATAGGTGAAGATGGAGTAGAGGAGGGGGCTCAGCACACAGCCCTGTGGAACGCCGGTGTTCAGGGTGAGGGTTGAAGAGGTGTGCTTGTCTAACCTAACAGACTGGGGTCTGTTGGTTAGAAAGTCCAGTATCCAGTTGCAGAGGGAGGGGTCGATGCCCAGGTTACCGAGTTTGGTGATCAGTTTTGATGGTATAATGGTGTTGAATGCTGAGCTGTAATCGATGAACAGCATTCTTACGTAAGTGTCTCTGTTGTCGAGGTGGGAGAGGGCGGAGTGAAGTGCCGTTGAGATGGCATCCTCCGTACTCCTGTTCTTGCTGTAGGCAAACTGATAGGGATCCAGTGTGGGGGGTAGGCAGCTTTTGAGGTGTGCCAGGACCAGCCTCTCGAAGCACTTGGTGATGATGGGGGTAAGTGCAACTGGGCGGAAGTCGTTGAGGCTTGCCGCAGTGGAGTGTTTTGGCACTGGCACGATGGAGGTGGTTTTAAGGCACGTGGGGACAACTGCTTGGGCAAGTGACAGGTTGAAGATGTCAGTCCAGACGTCTGTCAGCTGCGCAGCACAGGCCCTGAGCACGCGCCCGGGAATGCCGTCAGGGCCAGCAGCTTTACGTGCATTAGTCCTACTCAGTGCCACGAATACGTCGTAGGGGGTGAGTGTGAGGGGTTGGTGATCGGCAGGTAGCACAGCCTTGATGGCTGTCTCTAGATTGTCCCTGTCGAAGCGGCCATAGAAGTGGTTAAGCTCCTCAAGGAAGGAGGCGTCGCTGGATGTGGGGGTGGTGTTGGAGGGTCTGTAGTCCGTGATGGCCTGGATGCCTTGCCACATGCGTCGGGGGTCGGAGTTGTTGTTGAAGCCATGACTGAATGGCGGAGTAGACTTTCATCAGTCTGAAGAAGGTTCTTGACCCGAAACGTCACCTATTTCCTTTGCTCCATAGTTGCTGCCTCACCCACTGAGTTCCTCCAGCATTTTTGTCTACCAGCAAAGTAGACTTGATGGGCCGAATGGCTTTATTCTGTTCCTATCACTAATGTCAGCCACCACCGTAAATACTCAATGGCCTCCAGATTCTACTCAAGATTCCAGTATTCTGCAGTTCCTTCTGTTGCAACTGAATACAATTAAAACACTAAATACTTGTGCTGTAACATCAGTATAAGCACCCAACCAGGAGAGCCAAGCCCAAAGCCACAGTTATAAACTAAACTGCTTACACCAACTTATGCTCAGGACAATAACTAACTCTGATAATCAGCGACTTACAATAGACAATAGACAACAGGTGCAGGAGTAGGCCATTCGGCCCTTCGAGCCAGCACCGCCATTCAATGTGATCATGGCTGATCATCCACAATCAATACCCCGTTCCTGCCTTCTCCCCATATCCCCTGACTCCGCTATCTTTAAGAGCCCTACCTAGCTCTCTCTTGAAAGCATCCAGCAAACCTGCCTCCACCGCCCTTTGAGGCAGAGAATTCCACAGACTCACCACTCTCTGTGAGAAAAAGTGTTTCCTCGTCTCCGTTCTAAATGGCTTACTCCTTATTCTTAAACTGTGGCCCCTGGTTCTGGACTCCCCCAACATCGGGAACATGTTTCCTGCCTCTAGCGTGTCCAAGCCCTTAACAATCTAGCACGGTGGCGCAGCGGTAGAGTTGCTGCCTCACAGCGCCAGAGACCCGGGTTCGATCCCGACTACGGGTGCTGTCTGTACGGAGTTTGTACGTTCTCCTCGTGACCTGCGTGGGTTTTCTCCGGGTGCTCCGGTTTACTCCCACACTCCACAGATGTACAGGTTTGTAGGTTAATTGGCTTGGTATGCTGTAATTGTAAAAATTGTAGGATAGTGTTAGTGTGCAGGGATCGCAGGCCAGCACGGACCTGGTGGGCCGAAGGGCCTGTTTCCGCACAGTATCTCTACACTAAACTAAAGTTAAAAAACTACATGTTAACAAGCACATGTTGTAAAAACTGACAGTGTACAGGCCAGTCTATCATTGGGGCTATCAGTGGGCACGTTCCCCCCCCCCCCCCACCCCCCTCACTGGTGTTACGTTGAGTTTAGTTACGTTACTGTGAGTCAAAAAGGCACAACAGAGGAAGCACAATCTGCCACAGGCAATGATGGTCCAATTCTACACGGCCATCGTAGAGTCTGTTCTCACCTTCTCCATCATGGTCTGGTTTGGCTCAGCCACCAAGCACGACACCTGGAGGCTGCAGCGAATCGTCCGATCAGCAGAGAAGGTTACTGGCTGCAACCTTCCCTCCATTGATGAACTGTACACTGCAAGGGCCAGGGAGCGAGCGGGCAAGATCATCTCTGACCCCTCTCACCCTGGCCACAAACTCTTTGAATCACTTCCCTCTGGAAGGCGACTCCGGACTGTCAAAGCTGCCACAGCCAGACATAAAAACAGCTTTTATCCACGAGTAGTTGCTCTACTCAACAGCCAAAAATCTGTAGCCTCCCTTTGCTCTGGTATTTTATTTAATTCACATGTTTAATCAATAATGTTTTATTATTAATTTTTAATGTTTTTTGTGTCAATCCTAACTGTCACTGTATGTCATGTTGTCACTTGCGGGCGGAGCACCAAGGCAAATTCCTTGTATGTGAATACTTGGCCAATAGACTTATTCATTCATATTAGTCCCGGGAAGGCTCAGCTCTTGGGGGCAGTGAGGAGGAAAGTTGGCAGTTCCACTGCACATCTCCCGGGCTGGCGGGAACGTTCCAGTCCCGCGATCGTCCACCCACCGGCTCAACGCTTTGACCCATCCCACTGGTGAATGGCGCTACGGAAATGCAGGCTTTGCAGGAAGGCCCCTCCTGTACTGTTGCCGCTTTTCGCAATCTCCTCATTAATGCTGTTAATTAGATTCATGTTGGTTAATGTGTGAAACACACTGGAGTGATCTCACTCTCACAGTTTCAAGGTACAACTCGGTACAACTAGTTGTGCCTCTCAAACTGGGGTCCGAAAAAATCAGACACGCTCACACACACACAGTCACACACTCACATACTCACACACATACACTCACACAGTCACACAGTCACATACACACTCACACTCAAAGACACTCACACACACGCACTCACACATACGCACTCACACACACTCACACTCAAAGACACTCACACACACGCACTCACACACACGCACACAGTCATACTCACACACACTCACTCACACACACTCACAGTCAGTCACATACTCACACACATACACTCACACTCACACACACTTACACTCAAAGACACACACACACGCACTCACACACACGCACACTCACACAGTCACATACTCACACACACTCACATACTCACTCACACACACACTCACTCACTCACACACACACACACACACACACACTCACAGTCAGTCACATACTCACACACACACACACACACACACACTCACACACACTCACTCACACACACTCACTCACACACACACACTCACTCACTCACACACACACACACACATACACACTCACAGTCAGTCACATACTCACACACACACACACACACACTCACTCACACACACACTCACACAAAGACACACACTCAAAGACACACTCAGACACACACACACACACATACACACTCACAGTCAGTCACATACACACAAAGACACACAAAGACACAGACACACACACACACATACAGAGTTGGTGTCAGTTTACTTTAGAGATACAGCACGGAAACAGGCCCTTCGGCCCACTGAGTCCGTGCCGACCATCGATCACCCGTCCACACTAGTTCTATGTTATCCTACTTTCTCATCCACTCCCTACACACTTGGGTAAATTTACAGAGGGCCGATTAACCGACAAACCCGCACGTCTTTGGGATGTGGGAGGAAACCGGAGCGGTCACGGGTAGAACGTGCAAACTCTATACAGACAGCACTGGAGGTCAGGATGGAACCTGGGACTGTGAGGCTGCAATTCCACCAATATGCCACCTTGCTGCTTCAGTGAGAAGGATAGACCAACACCAAGCAGGCACCAATTTAAAAAAATATATTTTTTTAAAATAAAGCTCCCGATTTGTGATATTTTTGCATTTTTTCCTCCTGATCAGAGAAATCGCAGCGAATTGTGGACATTGCAGCCCAGACCATCACACAAAACCAACCTCCCTTCCATCGACTCCATCTACACCTCACGCTGCCTCGGCAAGGCCAGCAGCATCATCAAGGACCAGTCGCACCCCCGGTCACTTCCTCTTCTCCCCTCTCCCATCGGGCAAGAGGTACAGAAGTGTGAAAACAAACGCACACCTCCAGATTCAGGAACAGTTTCTTCCCGGCTGTTATCAGGCAACTGAACCGTCCTCTCATCAGCTGTAGTGTGGTCCTGACTTCTCATCTACTTCATCTTTATCTTGCTGTCTGTCTGTGTGGAGTTGGTACGTTCCTCTTGTGATCCTTTCACCAACTAGAGAGCGGTCCTGACCTCCCATCTACCTCATTGGAGATCCTCAGGCTATCTCTAATCGGACTTTACCTTGCACTAAACGTTATTCCGTTCATCATGTATCTGTACACTGTGGACGGCTCGATTGTAATCCTGTATTGTCTTTCCACCGGCTGGTGGTCAGTGGGGCTTTTCGCTGTGACTCGATACACGTGACAATAGACCAGACTAAACTGAACTAATCCCTGCCCACTTTCTCCAGACCGCTGCGGCCACCGATGCTGGGCCACAGCTCGGAGCAAACATCACCGTCAGGGCAAGCTCCTGCCTACCAGAGGACCCTTCAGTTTATTAAACATCTTCTCCTGCACGTAAAGCTGAACCGATCGTTTCATTGTTATTATTCATGATTATTAACATTATTCAGGACTAGACGGAACAAAAATGAGATAACTGGACACAATCAAAAGATAAGGTTCACTGAGTAAGTTATCCTACAATGCAAATACAGATGTGCCTGGCGTTCCACTCTACAATGTCCACACTTCTGATATTGTCCAGAATTACATGTCATGTCTTTTTTTTTTCCACTTAAATTTTTATTGATTTTTAAGAGATATTTACAAAACAGTGCAACACCATCACCATGAATAAAACAAAGTAAGAAAAACAGCAATCAAAATAAAAAAATAAGTAGATCGGGGGAAAAAACAAAAAGAAGTAAATATATTTAAAAATTGGAATAAGACCATTGATTAGTTATCTGGAGATAATTCAATATTCATATAAACATACCATCTAGTTCTATATAACGCAATCTTCCCATATCTAGCTCGGCATTTATCTAATTGGTGTCATGGCTCAAATAAACGGTCCATTTTTCCCAGATCTTCTCAAATGAATTCTCCTTGACTCTCAAGGAATATGTCAATTTCTCCATATTAAAGATGTCTCGCACAATTTCTAACCACTGTTCCTGTTTTGGACTTTTGTCATTAAGCCACTGCCTGGTAATGGCCTTCTTACTTACTGCAAAAAAATAAAAAATAAAATAAAAAATAAAACAATATAAAAGCAAAGCAATAAAATAAATAAATAAATAAATAGATAGATAGATAAATAAATAGATAAATAAAGAAAATAAAGAAAAATAAAAACATGTAATGTCTTAGAAATTATTTGTTGCCTTCTTGCTGTTTAAATCATGTTCATGTGATAGGAGCAGAATTAGGCCATTCGGCCCATCAGGTCTACTCCGCCATTCAATCACGGCTGATCTATCTTCCCCTCTCAACCCCATTCTCCTGCCTTCTCCCCATAGCCCCTGACACCCACACTAATCATGAAACTATCTATCTCCGCCTTAAAAATATCCATTGATGTGGCCTCCACAGTCATCTGTGGCAATGAGTTCCACGGATTCACCACCCTCTGACTAAAGAAATTCCTCCTCCTCCTCTCCTTCCTAAAGGTACGTCCTTTAATTCTGAGGCTGTGCCCTCTGGTCATAGACTCTCCCACTTGTGGTGGTACTGATTGTGGATGATCAGCCATCATCATATTGAATGGCGGTGCTGGCTCAAAGGGCCGAATGGCCTACTCCTGCCCCTATTGTCCATTATAGTGGAAACATCCTCTCCACATCTATCCAAGCCTTTCACTATTCGGTAAGTTTCAATGAGGTCCCCCCTCATTCTTCTACATTCCAGCGAGTACAGGCCCAGTGCCGACAAACGCTCATCAGACGTTAACCCACTCATTCCTGGGATCATTCTCATAAAGTCGTTGTTGTTCGGCTCCTTAATGCAGTTTAAACAGCTCGACATTGACTGATGTTTAAAGAGCAAAATTGTCAAAGCCAGAAACCTCCAACTGGCAAGGTATTGGGGTATTTCTCACAGCTGCCAGCAGCCAACCCAGCAGCTGCAGCCTCAGCCTCAGCCAGAACATTGCGGGCCGATGGGCCTGTTCTGATGCAGTACTTTTCTATCTTCTATGTATAGTACGAGTTAACTGAATAGCAGGCAAACAAATTGTATGAACCCAGATTGCAATGGAACCGTCCTCACCAACTAGAGACCAGTCCTGACTTCCCAGCTACCTCATTGGGGTGGAAGATTGCAACCTTCACGTGGTCCGCCCTGTTTCGACTAATGCAATCAACTCGACGTGCACAAACGGAAGATCAAATAGAACAAGTTGTCCTATAACTTTAGGCTGTGCACGCCACACGAAAGAAGAAGCTACCTCATTGTAGACCCTCGGACTATCTTTAATCGGACTTTACCTTGCACTAAAGGGCCTGTCCCACATGGCGATTGTTTCGGCGACTGCTGGCATCATTGACTGATGCATCAGGTCACCGAAATATCTGCGGTGTGATACTGCGCGATGACGTTTCTTCAAGTGTCGCAACATTGTTTTTGTCGCCACTGGATTTTGAAATGTTCAAAATCTTTTGCCGACCCTGATATGGTGCCGGTAGTCGCCGAAAAAAATCGCCAAGTGGGACAGGCCCTTAAACATTATTCCCTTTATCGTGTATCTGTACACTGTGGACGGCTCGATTGTAACCGCGTATTGTCTTTCCGCTGACTGGCTAGCACGCAACAAAGAAGCTTTTCACTGTACCTCGGTACACGTGACAATAAACTAAACTGAAACTGATGTGCCAGCTCTAGAAATGAGATGCAAATAGAAATATCATCGTGGTGAGGTCCAACGTTGTCGTGGGTAAAATTGTAGGGTTGTCACCCTTGGCTTCAGGAGGTTGTAGGTTACATTGAACGTAGAACAGTACAGTGCAGGAACAGGCCCTTCGGCCCACAATGTCCGTGCCGAACATGAAGCCAAGTTAAACTAATCCCCTCTGCCTGCACGTGGTCTATATCCCTCCATTCCCTGCATATCCATGTACCTGTCCAAAAGCTTCTTAAACACCACTATCGTATATCTGCCTCTGCCCCCACCCCCAGGCAGCGCGTTCCAGGCACCCACCACCCTCCGTGTGAAAAGAAAACTTGCCTCGTATACCTCCTTTAAACTTGGCCCCTCTCACCGTAAAGCGATGCCCTCTAGTCTTTGACATTTCCACCTTTGGGGAGGGGGGAGGGTGAAGGGTTTTTACTGTTGGCCCAATCTATGCCTTTCATAATTGTGTAGACTTCAACCAGGTATCCCCTCTGCCACAGGTCACGTGAGTTTTAGTTTATTGTCCCGTATAACGAGGTACAGTGAAAAGCTTTTGTTGCGTGCTAACCAGTCAGCGGAAGTCCCACCGCGGGGCCCGCCTACGCCAATCCTGACCGCCATCCCATGCGATACAATACGATAGAACTTTTTTATCCCAGGAGGGAAATTGATCTGCCGACAGTCATGAAATACAACAAGATTACATGGAACCAGTGACCAGTGGCCAGACCAGGATTGGGGACGTTCAAATATTTGGTGGGTGGGTGGGGGGGGGGGGGGGGGGGGGGGAGTCAGTCTACCCCACGACAGAAGGGGGAGGGGTTGTACAGTTTGATAGCCACAGGGAAGAAGGACCTCCTGTGGCGTTCTGTGCTGCATCTTGGTGGAACCGGTCTGTTGCTGAAGGTGCTCCTCAGGTTGACCAGTGTGTCACGGAGGGGGGGTGAGCTATATTGTCCAAGATGTTCCGCAGTTTGAGGAGCAACCTCCCCTCCAAGACCACCCTCCCATGTATCCAACTCCACCCCCAGGACGGAGACGGCCTTCTCGATGAGCTTGTTGATCCTGTTGGTGTCCGCGGCCTCATGCGCGAGGAGTGGACAGTGCAGGATTGGGGAGGGGAAGGTGGGTCAGTCGACCCCACGTCAGAAGGGGGAGGAGTTGTACAGTTGGGAGCTGCATCTTGGTGGACCCAGTCTGTGAATGAATGACGTGCTATTCTTCCACTTCACGTCAGCGGGCACCATAAACTCTGATGATCTGCGCTGGCCGTGCTTTGTGTTTGGGGACTTTGCCAGGTGCCAACTGGGCGCCCACATTCCTCAACTCCAACAATGACTTTCCTTCATAGCCATCTTTGCTGTTGGTTCAAAAGAATTTGGCGCCATTGAGCGAGGAGTGTGAAAGTTCACGGTGTTCCTGTAGCTGGCCTGAGCATCTGATTCATCCAAACACACCAGGTGCGCCCTCCCCCCACCCCCCCACCCCCATCACAGGGAGAACTGAGGGGGACCCAGCGTTGGGTGGGGGGGGGGGGGACCGGCGAGACTGAAGTCACTGGAGTAACTCAGAGGGACAGGCAGCATCTCTGGAGAGAAGGAATGGGTGACGTTTCAGGTCTGAAGAAGGGTCTCGACCCGAAACGTCACCCATTCATAGAAACATAGAAACATAGAAAATAGGTGCAGGAGGAGGCCATTCGGCCCTTCGAGCCTGCACCGCCATTCATTGTGATCATGGCTGATCGTCCCCAATCAATCACCCGTGCCTGCCTTCTCCCCATATCCCTCGACTCCACTAGCCCCTAGAGCCCTATCTAGCTCTCTCTTAAATCCATCCAGTGACCTGGCCTCCACTGCCCTCTGTGGCAGGGAATTCCACAAATTCACAACTCTCTGGGTGAAAACCTTTTTTCTCACCTCAGTCTTAAATGGCCTCCCCTTTATTCTAAGACTGTGGCCCCTGGTTCTGGACTCGCCCAACATTGGGAATATTTTTCCTTCTCTCCAGAGAACATTCCTTCTCTCCAGAGATGCTGCCTGTCCCGCTGAGTTACTCCAGCATTTGGCGTTTGTCTTCTTGAGTCCTCTCTCTCGACGATCCCCAGGCTGTAGCCTCTAGTCCGAGACCCCCCCCACTAAAATGGAAACATCCTCTCCACATCCACTCTATCCGGGCCTTTCACTATTCGGCATGTTACATATGCAGGCACCTGCATAGCTATCTCTACAATCTGCAGAGGCTGTGACTTTGTCAAACCAGTTCTGGAGAATGTGTAACCAACACACCTGGCGGATTGCAAACACCACCTCAGGTGTGTGATGGTAGATGGAGGAAGGTTGACGTTACTATGATGGTCTGTGCGGGGAGAATGGTATTTGGCAGTGTCTCTCCACAGGTGACATTTACACAGGTACATGGATAGGACAGGTGTAGAGAGATATGGGCCAAACCCGGGCAGGTGGGACCAGTGTAGATGGGACATGTTGTTCGACTTGTATAAAATCATGAGTGGAATAGGTTCTCCGGGTTTTCACCCAGAGAGTTGTGAATCTGTGGAATTCTCTGCCACAGAAGCCAATTCACTGGATGTTTTCAAGAGCGAGTTAGATTTAGCTCTTAGGACTAACAGAATCAAGGGGGTATGGGGAAAAAGCAGTAACGGAGTACTGATTTAGGATGATCAGCCATGATCATATTGAATGGCGGTGCAGGCTCGAATGGCTGAATGGCCTCCTCCTGCACCTATTTTCTATGTTTCTACGCACAGTGTATTTTGCCCAGGGTAGGTGAATCGAGAATCAGAGGACATAGGTTTAAGGTGAGGGGGGGGGAAGATTTAATAGGAATCTGAGGGGTAGCTTTTTCCACACAAAGGGTGGTGGGTGTATGGAACGAGCTGCCAGAGGAGGTAGTTGAGGCAGGGACTATCCCAACGTTTAAGAAGCAGTTAGACAGTTACATGGATAGGACAGGTTTGGAGGGATATGGACCAAGTGCGGGCAGGTAGGACTAGTGTAGCTGGGACATTGTCGGCCGGTGTGGGCGAGTTGGGCCGAAGGGCCTGTTTCCGTGCTGTATCGCTCCACGACTCAATTCATTGGCCGAAGTGCCTTCATCTGCGTGAGAAAGAACCAAACTGAGGGCTGTCAATAATTTGCCAGTTCCATTATCTAACCATTGAGAAGGCTCTTGTGTATAATTATTTGCAG
Source organism: Amblyraja radiata (assembly GCF_010909765.2). Taxonomy (NCBI): domain Eukaryota; kingdom Metazoa; phylum Chordata; class Chondrichthyes; order Rajiformes; family Rajidae; genus Amblyraja; species Amblyraja radiata. The sequence goes on along the minus strand of NC_045982.1, from coordinate 1,287,235 downwards.
CGTATAATAAAAGAGGAAGAAAATAAATGTCTGAAGAGCCATTAGTTTTAATTTTCCAAGGTATTAGTCTAAACAAATCATTTTAAGACATCACCTTATCCTGACAGTCTGCATCTAATTTGCATAATATCCGTCCGACTAATTAATGGGCGGTAATCGAAGGTCAACGAACACAACGAGAGGCGACATCGTCCGTCAATGGGGCCTGGTCCCTGGACCCTCCAACTGTGGGGCGGCACGGTGGCGCAGCGGTACAGTTCCCGACTCACAGCACCAAAGTCCCCGGTTCGATCCTGACTTCGGGCCCTGTCTGCAGAGTTTACACGTTCTCCCCCGTGACCACGTGGGTTTTCTCCGGGTGCTCCGGTCAATGGTTAGATGGCCATGCAGGTGCAGCAGGCAGTGAAGAAAGCGAATGGTATGTTAGCTTTCATAGCAAAAGGATTTGAGTATAGGAGCAGGGAGGTTCTACTGCAGTTGTACAGGGTCTTGGTGAGACCACACCTGGAGTATTGCGTACAGTTTTGGTCTCCAAATCTGAGGAAGGACATTATTGCCATAGAGGGAGTGCAGAGAAGGTTCACCAGACTGATTCCTGGGATGTCAGGACTGTCTTATGAAGAAAGACTGGATAGACTTGGTTTATACTCTCTGGAATTTAGGAGATTGAGAGGCAATCTTATAGAAACGCACAAAATTCTTAAGGGGTTGGACAGGCTCGATGCAGGAAGATTGCTCCCGATGTTGGGGAAGTCCAGAACAAGGGGTCACAGCTTAAGGATAAGGGGGAAATCCTTTAAAACCGAGATGAGAAGAACTTTTTTCACACAGAGAGTGGTGAATCTCTGGAACTCCCTGCCACAGAGGGTAGTCGAGGCCAGTTCATTGGCTATATTTAAGAGGGAGTTAGATGTGGCCCTTGTGGCTAAGGGGATCAGAGGGTATGGAGAGAAGGCAGGTACGGGATACTGAGTTGGATGATCAGCCATGATCATATTGAATGGCGGTGCAGGCTCGAAGGGCCGAATGGCCTACTCCTGCACCTAATTTCTATGTTTCTATGTTTCTATGTTTCCTCCCACACTCCAAAGACGTGCAGGTTTGTAGGTTAATTGGCTTTGGTAAAATTATAAATTGTCCCTGGTGTGTGCAGGATGTGCGGGGATCGCTGGTTGGTGCTGACTCGGTGGGCTCAGCTCAACTCGAGCAGCAGATACATGTGGAGCCTTCACCCCCCACCACCCCCCCCACCCACGTTGACACTGCCAGACTCACAGTGGCAGCTCAGTAACACAGTGTAACTGGGCATCAGCTCTCTCAGGCCACAGCTGTGGATTCTTCAGATTCTACACAGGAACACAGAGTACTGGACTGGTGATGGCACGTCCCGACAACCCGGCCAACAACTGGGGAGCTGGAGAAAGGAAAGACTTTCCGGAACCCGCGGGATTGGGCAGCGATGGGGGAATGTGTGGGGCCGCAACTATCAGCCAGGGTGGTGTGGGTCTCTGACAAAGGGTCTGAAGAAGGGTCTCGACCCAAAATGTCACCCATTCCTTCCCTCCAGAGATGCTGCCTGTCCCGCTGAGTTACTCCAGCATTTTATGTCTATCTTTGGCATCTGCAGTTCCTTCTACACATTATCAGACAGGGGTCGCCTCGATGTACAACCACCGCATTCTGGCTCATTATCTCCCAATCCAGTTTCCAATTTGATTCAGCCACCAGTGCTAAAGACTAACCCACCTCCCATTCCCACACTGACATTTCTGTCCTGGGCCTCCTCCACTGTCAGAGTGAGGCCCAGCGCAAATTGGAGGAACAGCACCTCATATTTCGCTTGGGCAGCTTACACCCCAGCGGTATGAACATTGACTTCTCTAACTTCGAGTAACCTTTGCATCCCCTCTCTCTCCATCCCTCCCCTTCCCAGTTCTCCCACTAGTTTCACTGTCCCCCTGATTCATTCTCTAATTGATGTACGCCATCCTTGTCACCTTCCCCACCGCTAATAATGAACCATGCTACATTTTCCCTGATCATCGTCTGCTTTGATCTCTCGTTTTCACACCTTACCAATAGACAATAGGTGCAGGAGTAGGCCATTCGGCCCCTCGAGCCAGCACCGCCATTCAATGTGATCATGGCTGATCATCCCCAATCAGTGCCCCGTTCCTGCCTTCTCCCCATATCCTCCGACTCCGCTATTTTTAAGAGCCCTATCTAGCTCTCTCTTGAAAGCATCCAGAGAACCGGCCTCCACCGCCCTCTGAGGCAGAGAATTCCACAGACTCACAATCTGTGTGAAAAAGCTTTTCCTCATCTCTGTTCCAAATGGCTTACCCCTTATTCTTAAGCTGTGGCCCCTGGTTCTGGACTCCCCAACCATGTTTCCTGCTTCTCGGTTAGGACCGAGATGAGAAAATCATTTTTTACACAGACAGTGGCAAATCTGTGGAATTCTCTGCCACAGAAGGTAGTTGAGGCCAGTTCATTGGCTATATTTAAGAGGGAGTTAGATGTGGCCCTTGTGGCTAAAGGGATCAGGGGGTATGGAGAGAAGGCAGGGATGGGATACTGAGTTGGATGATCAGCCATGATCATATCGAATGGCGGTGCAGGCTTGAAGGGCCGAATGGCCTACTCCTGCACCTATTTTCTATGTTTCTATGTTTCTAAACCCTTAATAATTTGAAATGTTTCAATAAGATACCCTCTCATCCTTCTAAATTCCAGTGTATACGTCCAGCCGCTCCATTCTATTAACATATGATAGTCCCACCATCCCTGGAATTAACCTTGTAAACCTACGCTTCACTCCTTCATTAGCAAGAGTGTCCTTCCTCAAATTGGGAGACCTAAACTGCACACAATACTCCCTGTGTGGTCTCACTAGGGCCCTGTACAACTGTAGAAAGACCTCTCTGCTCCTATACTCAATGAAGGCCAACATGCCATTCGCTTTCTTCACTGCCTGCTATACCTGCATGCTAACTTTCATTGACTGATGAACAAGGACCCCCAGATCCCGTTGAACTTCCCCTTTTCCCAACTTGACACCATTTAGATAATCATCTGCCTTCCTGTTTTTGCCTTTCCATATCTCTATGTCTCCCTCTCGCCTGACTCTCAGTCTGAAGAAGGGTCTCGACCCGAGACGTCACCTTTTCTTCTCTCTCCAGAGATGCTGCCTGTCCCACTGAGTTACTCCAGCATTTTGTGTCTATCACCAGTTATAAACATTTAAAAACCTGGTCATGAGAAAGTGCAATTTTCCACAACATGCTGCTTTGAAAGTTCTGGGCACCATCTCTGAGCAATTTAAATGCACGTGTTTTAGCCTATAAAATGCTTACTCAATGAATTTATCCCCACCTTTGAGTTTGCTTCTTCCAATCTCCAGGCTGTATCGGTAATTAGTGCCTGTGGACTTCACCCGATACCTGCCTCATATTAACCACCCCCCCCATCGATAACAAGCACTCCACTCTCAAATCTTTTTTACTTTTCAAAGGTGCGGTTCTGAAGAAATCGAAGATAGAAACAAAATGCTGGAGTAACTCAGCGGGACAGGCAGCACCTCTGGAGAGAAGGAATGGGTGAAGGAGGGTCTCGACCTGAAACGTCGCCCATTCCTTCTCTCCAGAGATGTTGCCTGTCCCGCTGAGTTACTCCAGCATTTCGTGTCTGTCTTCGGTTTAAACCAACATCTGCAGTTCCTTCCTACAATGGCTCTTGGCGAGCAACATACTATTGCTGCAAACATCAAATGGATAAGCACGTTTTAGGAAAGTACTGCAGATGTTGGAAAAATCGAAGGTAGACAAAAATGCTGGAGGAACTCAGCGGGTGAGGCAGCAACTATGGAGCGAATGAATAGGTGACGTTTCGGGTCAAGATATACATATACATAGCGCACACACACACACACACACACACACACACACACGCACGCACACGTACACACACACACTCACACACACACACACACACGCACACACACGCACACGCGCACACACACACACACACTCACACACACACGCACGCACACGTACACACACACACTCACACACACGCACACGCACACGCACACACGCACACACACACACACACTCACAAAAATCAGGCCAGACTGAATCGTACAAAATATGAAGTTGGCAGCCTCTGACCAGTCTCGCAACCTGAATCAATGCCAGAAGGCAGAGAGCTCTTATCAGTTACCTTGACTACACAGAGGTGTAGGCAGAAATAATCACAGTAGCAAAAAAAAAAAGTGTTCGACAAAATGGCTGCTGGCCAGAAAGCAGACAAATAATGCAGCAACTGAAAGACATGGCCTCGCCGCCCAGAGAAATCAAATTACTGTTATTTCTACTCCTACACATGCCAGCCAGTCAACCCTCACAGCTCAGTGTCACTCCAACACAGGCACAAGGAAGCGCAGACGCAGCTTTGCAAAAAAAAAAGACGCAAAATGCTGGAGTAACTCCAGACAGCATCTCCGGAGAACATGGATAGGGGACACTTCTTCACAAGTTCCATTAGCAGAACTAGGCCATTCGGCCCACTCCGCCATTCAATCATGACTGATCTATCTCTCCCTCCTAACCTCATTCTCCTGCCTTCTCCCCGTAACCCCTGACACCCGTACTGATCAAGAATCTGTCAACTGACACCTTAAAAATATCCAATGACTTGGCCACAGATTCACCGCACTCGGACTAAAGAAACTCCTCGTCTCCTTTCTAAAGTTATGTGGAGGAAGGAACCACAGATGCTGATTTTGTATCAAAACGTCATCTATCCATGTTCTCCACAGATGCTGCCTGACCCGCTGAGTTATGGTGCAGCAGCATCAATGGAGCGAAGGAAATAGGCAACGTTTCGGGCCGAAATCCTTCTGGAAATAGGCAACGTTTCGGGCCGAAACCCTTACGACCCAAAACGTTGCCTATTTCCTTAGCGCCATAGATGCTGCTGCACCCGCTGAGTTACTCCAGCACTCTGTGAAACGTCACCTATCCATGTTCTCCACAGATGCTGCCTGACCCGCTGAGTTACTCCAGCATCTACGGCACCTTCTTATTCAAGTTATTTTGGTCATCAAGTATATTCCCTACCTTCCCATTTGCTCCAGATACTGAACTCGAGTTTGACTTTTTAACAATATTTTAGAAATACAGAGCAGAAACAGGCCCTTCGGCCCACCGAGACTGTGCCGACCAGCGATCCCTGTACACGAGCACTATCCTACACACACTAGGGACAATTTACATTTTTTACCAAAACCAATTAACCTACAAACCTGTACGTCTTTGGAGTGTGGGAGGAAACCGGATCACCCGGAGAAAACCCACGCAGGTCACGGGGAGAACGTACAAACTCCACACAGACAGCACGCATAGTCGGGATCGAACCCGGGTCTCCGGCGCTGCATTCACTGTAAGGCAGCAACTCTACTGCTGCACCACCGTGAACCTATTAACGTGCAAACTCCAAACAGAGGGATTGCGACACACACTCCCCACACACACTAGGGGCAATTTACAGAAGCCACTTAACCTACAAACGTTAGAATGTGGGAGGAAACCCATGCGGTCACAGGGATAAGGTGTCGGGGGTTACGGGGAGAAGGCAGGAGAATGGAGATAGATCGGCCATGATTGAAATGGCGGAGTCGACCCTCCCACTAGTGGAAACATCCTCTCCACATCCACAGAGCAATGGGCTGTCTTCTGCTCCGAGTTATGTCCTTCTGAAATAAAAGGCTGCCTTGAAGCTTTTCCACGCACTGCTGTGCTTTAGCATAGTTTGAGTTAAATGAGGTGTGTTGTTTGCAGCGTCAGCAGCACTCGGGGAGCTGAGACAATCTGCCCCGCGCGTTCACTCCTTGGAAAGAATTGATATTGGAGCCAAAGTTGATCAATTGTCGGCTCCGCGCTGCACTAGCTTGCGTTAAACGCATGTCTGGCATAGAGCACGTGTTGTCATTAGTCAGTCCGATCATTCAAATTCATGCTCACATCGTGCCTTCCTTTATAGCCTGAGAATTCTTGCAACAATGTGACTGGTATCAAAGACAAATCCAGTGTTGGAATAATTCACGATGCACTGACAAAAATACGTTTAGCTAGTCTGAAGGTTTAGGTGGTTTAGAGCCGTCTGGAGAAGGATTCCGACATGAAACGTCGCCTATTCCTTTTGCCTGAGATGCTGCCTGACCCGCTGAGTTACTCCAGCATTTCATGATAGAGCAACATAATCAGGACATTTGGCCCATCAGGTCTACTCCGCCATTCCTTCATGGCTGATCTATCTCTCCCATCCAAACCCCATTCTCCTGCCTTCCCCCCATAACCCCTGACACCCACACTAGTCAAGAATCTATCTTTCTATCTGCCTTAAATATATCCACTGACGTCCTCCACAGCCTTCTGTGGCAAAGAATTCCACAGATTCACCGCCCTCTGACTAAAGAAATTCCTCCTCATCTCCTTCCTAAAGGAACGTCCTTTAATTCAGAGGCTGTGACCTCTGGTCCTAGACTCTCCCACTAGTGGAAACATCCTCTCCACATCCACTCTATCCAGGCTTTTCACTCTTCTATACATTTCACTGAGGCCTCCCCCCTCATTCTTCTAAACTCCAGTGAGTACAGGCCCAGAGACCTTGGCATCATGATCACATCAGCACAGACATTGTTGGCCTGGGCTGGACTGTTCTATGATCTGTCTTCTATCTCGGATGTTTTCAAGGGAGGTTAGATTTGGCTCTTAGGGCTAACGGAATCAAGGGATATGGGGAGAAAGTAGGAACGGGGTACTGATTTTGGATGTTCAGCCATGAATGATGGTGCTGGCTCGAAGGGCCGAATGGCCTACACCTGCACCTATTTTCTATGTTTCTATGTAGTGGAGGCTAATATTCTTCACATCCCAAATCCACCGATGGCATACTTCAGTATTCTCAGCCACTGGGCAGCTTCAGGTAGACAAATCTGTCCTCATCTCAAAGTCTTGCAATATAGAAACAGGCCCTTCGGCCCAACATGCTGGCAATATGCCTCCATCTACGCAGTCCCACCTACCCGCGTTTGGCCCAGATCCCTCTAAACATTTTCTATCCATGTTCCTATGCAAATGTCTATTAAATGTTGTTATAGTCCCTGCCTCAACTACCTCCCTCTGGCAGCTCGTTCCATACATGAACCGTGATGCACAGGTTCCTACTAATAGCCCTGTCCCACGGTACCAGTTCATTCCAAGAGTTCTCCCGAGTTTGCCTTGATTCGAACTCGGAGATTTACGGTAATGGCCGCTCGTCGGTACTCGGGGCTCTCGTGGACATTTTTCAACATGTTGAAAAATCTTCACGAGTCTTCCCGAGATTACCGCATTTCCTGAGTAACTGCCGTTAGCGTTACGAGCCGCTAAGAGACGTCCCCGAACTCCGACGTACCCGCTACGTTCATTCTCCGAGCTTACCACGAGTTTGATTTATTTTTAAACTCGGGAGAGCTCTTGGAATGAACTCGTACCGTGGGACAGGGCCATATATCTTTCCCCACTCACCTTACACCTTTGTTCTCTGGTTCATGATTCCCCTACTGCGTAAGACTGCATTCACCCCATCTATTCCCTTCATGATTTTGTACACCTCTATAAGATCACCCTCATCCTCCTGCGCTCCAAGGAATAAAGTCCTAGCCTGCTCAACCTCTCCCCGTAGCTCAGGCCCTCGGATCCTGGCAACATCCTCGTAAATCTCCTCTGCGCCCTTTCCAGCCGAACGACATCTTTGCCCTCGCAAGGTCACCAATACTGAACACAATACTCTAAAAGTTTGATAAAGAACTGCAGATGCTGGTGAATCGAAGATAGATACAAAATGCTGGAGTAACTCAGCGGGACAGGCAGCGTCTCTGGAGAGAAGGAATGGGCGACGTTTCAGGTCGAGACCCTTCTTCAGACTGATGTCAGGGGAGGGGGCGGGACAAAGATAGAATGTAGTTAGAGACAGTAAGACTGGTGGGAGAACTGGGAAAGGGGAGGGGATGGAGAGAGAGGGAAAGCAAGGGCTATCTGAAGTTAGAGAAGTCAATGTTCATACCGCTGGGGTGTAAACTACCCAAGCGAAATATGAGGTGCTGCTCCTCCAATGTGCGCTGGGCCTCACTCTGACAATGGAGGAGGCCCAGGACAGGAAGGTCAGTGTGGGAATGGGAGGGGGAGTTGAAGTGCTGAGCCACCGGGAGATCTTGTCCAACTGTAACGGGATCTCCAAACTTCTATACTCAATACTCCCTCCAGCTGACCAACACCAGGGTGGCCAAAACTGGACAAGGTCCTGAGCAGAAATGCTTGACATTGACCCTTGCTCCTGGACCCTCCAGCTTGGACACATCAACCCCACCCGCCCCTCTTACAACAAGTCAGTGAGCTGCCATCAGTAAAGTAAGCACTCGGAGATTAAAGAATGTAAACACGAGGGCCAGCTTGGTTTCAAAGGCACACTGGGCAGAAAGTCCTTCCGCAGATCAGCAGCATTCAACATGAGATGTTGTAGCTGCTGTTTGTTTGGATTCTCTTCTGATATACGGCTCAAAGAGTCAGTGATACAGCGTGGAAACAGGCCCTTCGACCAATATGCCCCATCTACACTAGTCCCACATGCCTGCGTTTGGCCCATATCCCTCTAAACCTGTCCTATCCATGTACCTGTCTAACTGTTTCTTAAATGTTGCCTCAACTACCTCCTCTGGCAGCTCGTTCCATACACCCACCAGGTCCCTGATTCGAACTCGGAGATTTACGGTAATGGCCACTCGTCGGTACTCGGGGCTCTCGTGGACATTTTTCAACCTGTTGAAAAATCTTCACGAGTCTTCCCGAGCTTACCTGCCGTTAGCGAGTCTACCCGAGTACCTGCCGTTAGCGTTACGAGACGTCCCCGAGCTCCGACTTACCCGCTACGTTCATTCTCCGTGCTTACCACGAGTTTGATTTTTTGAAAACTCGGGAAAGCTCTTGGTATGAACTCGTACCGTGGGACAGGGTTATAAGGGTCTCCCCATATCCCCTGACTCCGCTATCTTTAAGAGCCCTATCTAGCTCTCTCTTGAAAGTATCCAGAGAACCGGCCTCCACCGCCCTTTGAGGCAGAGAATTCCACAGACTCACCACTCTCTGTGAGGAAAAGTGTTTCCTCGTCTCCATTCTAAATGGCTTACTCCTTATTCTTAAACTGTGTGGACCCTGGTTCTGGATTCCCCCAACATCGGGGACATGTTTCCTGCCTCTAGCGTGCCCAAGCCCTTAACAATCTTATATGTTAAATCTTTGGTTTAAACCAGCACCTGCAGTTCCTTCCCACACAGAGAAGCTGAGGGTAGATTAGTACAAGACCCTTCTTCAAACAGTCAGGGGGAGAGGGAGATAAGGAAGGGTAAGGTGTGAACAGGACAGATCAAAGGGGAAGATGTTGAAGGAGCTGTAGAACGGTGCATTGCTAACTGAGGGGACGGTGACAAGGAGGCGTACAATCTGTGATGTTTAATCATGGGGACAGTGGAAATGTGAATCCATCAGCTGGTGACTGTGTGGGTTGTGTAGTGAGCAATGCAGTTGGTGGAGACACAGGCAGTGAGTCTGGAGACAGAGGTAACTCTCTCTTGAAAGTATCCAGAGAACCGGCCTCCACCGCCCTCTGAGGCAGCGAATTCCACAGACATTCGGGCTGATCGCGGGCGAATGGAGCTGATTTAGATATGAGCACCTTGGTCTGCATGGACAAGTTGGGCCGAAGGGCCTGTTTCCGTGTTCTACGAGTCTGCCTCTACAACTCCACTCTTCCCATTCATCCCCCCCCTCCTCCCCTCCCCTCCACACTTTCTCTGCAGCTGTAGCAATGCTCATCACTAAGTTCTCTCAGTTTCAAGGGTCATTAACTCAAAATGTCGACGGTACTTCGCTCTCCACCGGCAATGCCTGAGTGAGTCTGCATTCCCGGCATGTTTTCCACAGCCGCCCTCCCACGGCGTTAGTGTCTGCGGTGAAGGATGTGCAGCTTTGCTCAGGAGGGGAGTGCTGGCCACCCGCCCTCCCCACACAACGCCCCCCCTCACCTGCACAACACAACGCCCCCCCTCCCCCCCCTCACCTGCACAACACAACGCCCCCCCTCCCCCCCCCTCACCTGCACAACACAACGCCCCCCCTCCCCCCCCTCACCTGCACAACACAACGCCCCCCTCCCCCCCTCACCTGCACAACACAACGCCCCCCTCCCCCCCTCACCTGCACAACACAACCCCCCCCCCCCCCCCCCTCACCTGCACAACACAACGCCCCCCCTCCCCCCCTCACCTGCACAACACAACGCCCGCCTCCCCCCCTCACCTGCACAACACAACGCCCCCCTCCCCCCTCACCTGCACAAGTTCACAAGTTACAGGAGCATCAAACTGTACAACTTCTCTCCCTTCTGCCGTGGGGTAGACTGAGACTGCCCCCCCCCCCCCTCCGCTCCCCTCCCCCCTCCTCCTCAATCTTTGCACATCCCCAATCCTTTCCACTCGTCACTTTAATTTCATGTTTCATGTATTTTGTGTTTTTATGACTTGTTGACAAATCAATTTCCCTCCTGGGATAAATAAAGTTCTATCGTATCGAATTGAATCTACACCGCCATTCAATCATGGCTGATCTCCGCCTATATTAACACCAGGGCTGCCAACATTTGGTGAGAGTTGGGAGTGAGAAATTGCGAGAGACCAAGCCCGAGGGAGTGTGGCGACCAAGGGGGGGGGGGGGGGGGGGGGTCCCCGGGGGGGGGGGGGGGTCCCCCAACCATTAGTACAGAGCTGTTGCATTTTTCAGCTTGAAATTGTGCAATCTGGTGCACACTGTAGCGAATCTTTTAACTTACACTTGAATGCAATATTTATGCTTTAAATTGGATTAGCGAGGAATAAGGTTAGGCTAAATTACATTCCTAATTACATTCCACAGTAGAGCCCAGGCTCTGATCAACAGGTGCAGCACATGAATGATCTTAGTATATTCAAGTATGGAAATGGGATTATATTCAAACACTTTGGCCTATGTTGACCAACCCGAGTCTCACTGCACACCTGCTACTAATCCTGACCCTATACCTTCTCTCATTCCTGACCCCGAGTCCAACCTTACGCCTGGCCCCCTACTCTAACCTGATCATAGCTGCTTACCTGCTTAGGTTCCCAGTGCTGAACACTCCTGTTGTCCCAGCTTTGACTGCACACCTAGTACTATTCCAGACCTTGACTCTGGATGCAAACTTGGCCTTGCTCCTAGCCCCTCTGCACTGACAATATATCTGGCCCACACATAAAGCCCCATATCTGACCTCCTGGACTTAAGCTATTAGGTTCAAGTCCACAGGTGCTTATCTAATGTGGTAATCTTATATGGGGCACTTCACAGACCAAATTATGGATAACAAAATTTGCTACATCCATTGGCTTCCTTGTTATCCAACATGCTAGTTACTTAGTCAAAGTAATCATCAATTGGTTGAACACAATTTCTCATCCATAAAATTATACTCACTGAGCTGTATAAGTATTCTGTTACCATTTCCTTCATTTTCCTAACAAACTGTCCTGAAGTCATTTTCACCCCCAATATTTTCAGTATTTTGCTGTCTTCCTCTCAGCTGGGACTTTTCCGAAATGCCAAGTCCAATAACTATATATTTAAGCAATATTATTCTATTAAATGTGATCTTGAGAGCACATCATATTTTCTGTGGTATTCATAACACAACAATGATAAAAAGATCTTTAAAGGTACACAAAATTGCTGGGGAAACTCAGCGGGTGCAGCAGCATCTATGGAGCGAAGGAAATAGGCCACAAAATTGCTGGGGAAACCACAGTTCCCTTTTGAATACCTTCGATATTCCAGCATCTGCAGTTCCCTTTTGAAGCCTATTTCCTTCGCTCCATAGATGCTGCTGCACCCGCTGAGTTTCCCCAGCAATTTTGTGTACCTTCGATATTCCAGCATCTGCAGTTCCCTTTTGAACATAAAAAGATCTTTGTTTTGATTCCACCTACCAACATGCATACATTATTATATTACAGTTAATATGTACCGAGGGCAAATTTTTGTTCCAATGCTCCCCATTCCCAATTACTTTTACATTGAAGTGATTGAAATCCAAGTGACGTTTAAATGGCATCAGAAAAATAAAACCCCCGGAATGGATGATATTCATTACGTGATTGGTTGGTCAGTATCAGCAAAATTACTATATTAAACTTTGAATCTTCAGATGTCCTGGTTCAAGCTAAAACTAAATACAAATAATAACCTCCTCACACATTCCCCTGCACATATCTCCGTCACTCCTTTAAAATATGCCCCTTCTTGGAACAACCTCTTAAACATCGCATCTGAATCAGTTTCCATCTGATTACACTCCTTGAGGATGTTCATCTCCATGTTCACTTAATAAAACAATGAGATTGGGGACATTTCTATTCAACCTGTCAAATGAATTGGGGGGGTGGGGGGGGTGGTTAAAAATACTCAGTGAGGTAAACAAACATAATAGTTGAGTGGCAAATGACAATAGTGCTACCTTCCCAATATTTAACTGAAGGAAATAATGGGTTATCGGGGCTGTATGTTGTGACAGACAGCCTGACACCTTGCGTGTCATTTTAATATTACACTTATCCCATCCCTCTGGATATTCCGGATGAATAAATTAAGGTTTTGTCAACTAATTACAAATCAGGCTAATTACAAATCAATAACATTAGTCAACTCCGAAACACGAAGCGCTGAGCATTGGGATCCACACATCACGGACAACTGGCCTCAGTTACCCGCTCACATCTGGCAGTGTTCTCTGTCTGAACCAGGGACCACGGAGCGTTTTTGAAAGTGGGGAGGCCGAGCGATCACTGGCCTTGGGGGTACCCGGCAAGGGAATGGAGCAACTGAGTGGGGGGGAGGGTGTGGGAGGGGGGTGTCTTCTCCAACCACCCGCATTTGAAGGCCACTATCTTCCACCACTTCTACCCAGTGCTTGGTACCTACTTCCAGCGGCCATTGGTTGTCCTCCAGGATGTACTGAGCAGCAGCCTGGTCCATGCCAGTCACCAGGGCGAATTCGGCACAGAGACTCTCACGGCATCAGCTCAACACTTCCGACGCCTCCGACGGCCCGGGACTCTTGCACTGAGGCTGCTCCATGGCCGGAGCTGCAGCGAGCGACTCGCCAGCCCAGCAAACACTCGCCAGCCCTGCAAACACTCGCCAGCCCTGCAAACACTCGCCAGCCACGGCTCCCCATCCGCATCTGTCCACGCCGCTGCTTCTGCTTCCATCCCTCCATCAGCCCCGGCTCTCGCGTTTTCCTGCCTTCTCCCCATAACCCCTGATACCCGTTCGAATCAAGAATTTGTCTATCTCTGTCTTAAAAATATCCACTGACTTGGCCTCCACAGCCCTCTGCGGCAATGAGTTCCACAAATTCATCGCCCTCTGACAAAAGAAGTTCACCCTCACCTCCTTTCTAAAAGAGCGGCATTTAATTCTGAGGCTGTGCCCTCTGGTCCTAGACTCTCCCATTATTGGAA
>NC_045982.1:1248605-1268605 GCF_010909765.2 Amblyraja radiata | reverse complement strand
ACGTTTCGGGTCGAGACCCTTCGTCAGACTCTTCAGGGTCTCAACCCGAAACGTCAACCATTCCCTCGCTCCAGAGATGCTGCCTGTCCCGCTGAGTTACTCCAGCATTTTTGTGTTTTAAACCAGCATCTGCAGTTCCTTTCCACACATTCTATCATTGACAGAGTCAGCTCAGGTTCTGGGGCCAAACCCTCTCCCTGAACACAAAGGCAGGATTATAGTTCTTGCCTGAAGCCTTGTCAGCTCACATCACCGGAGAGACCACACCCATGCATCAGGTCAAAACCCCCTGGACAGAGTGGATGTGGAGAGGATATTTCCACTAGTGGGAGAGTCCAGGACCAGAGGGCACAGCCTCAGAATTAAAGGATGTTCCATTAGGAAGGAGACGAGGAGGAATTTCTTTAGTCAGAGGGTGGTGAATCTGTGGAATTCATTGCCACACACGACTGTGGAGGCCAAGTCAGTGGATATTTTTACGGCCCATCAAGTCTACTCCGCCATTCAATCATGGCTGATCTATCTCTCCCACCTAACCCCATTCTCCTGCCTTCTCCCCATAACCCAACACCCGTACTAATCAAGAATCTGTCAATCTCCACCTTAAAAATATCCTTTGACTTGGCCTCCACAACCGTCTGTGGCAATGAGTTCTACAGATTCACCACCCACTGACTAAAGAAACTCCTCCTCATCTCCTTTCTAAATCTTGAAAATTATTTATGATTCGGCCTTGTGCCTTCCGAGTAGATAATGCCACGGGTTCAATCCTCTTTGGAGGAAGACATTTCTTCTCATCATGTTCTGCCTGACTCACCCCATCTGCGGAGGTTCCCTAGTTCAGTTTAGTTTAGTTTATTGCCACGTGTACTGAGGTACAGTGAAAAGCTTTTGTTGCGTGCTAACTAGTCAGCGGAAAGACAACACATGATTACAATCGATAACGTTTAGTGCAAAGTAAAGCCAGCAAAGTCCGATCAAGGATAGTCCGAGGGTCACCAATGAGGTAGATAGTAGTTCAGGACCGCTCTCTGGTTGGTGGTAGGATGATTCAGTTGCCTGATAACAGCCGGGAAGAAACTGTCCCTGAATCTGGAGGTGTGGGTTTTCACACTTCTGTACCTCTTGCCTGATGGCCGATAGTTCTGATCTCTCCCTCCCCATCAGTAATATCCTTCCAGCATTCAGTACCACAAGGATTTTTATGTTCATTTCATTCTAAAGTCCAATCATTCCAAACTCTCGTCAAACGTCATTCATTCTAAACATGCACACACACACGGAGTGTCGATGCGGACACAAGTAACTGCACATGCGGGTTCACCAGTAAAGACAATGTATTGCAATGACTTACCGAGTCAGTCGGCATCTTTGGAGAAAGTGGCTAGGTGACGTTTAGTGTTGGCACCCTTGTTGGGGGTGTCCATTTGAAGAGCTTGTATCAGGTACACCGGCGGTGAATGAGGAACAGGAATATCCTGAAGCCACACTTGTCAATGTTGACGTTAGTACTAATGGACAGCTGGCACCATGGCCCAACTACAAGGCTCATTGTGACAGGCAAGAGTCATCGCTCTCTGAACGTCTGTAATTGTAGACACGACATGCCAGACACGGATGAACGATATCCTATCCTGAAGAATATTAGTCGACCCAGCGGATATTTAAGAGCATTCAGAAGTTGCAGTCCGAAAGCTGCCAGCGATGTCCCCACCCAACATCCAGTCGCAGACACGAACCAGTTACACGATTCACAGGTTCGAGGAGCAGAATTAGGCCATTCAGCCCATCAAGTCTACTCTGGCATTCAATCATGGCTGATCTATCTTTCCTTCTCAACCCCATTCTCCTGCCTTCTCCCCATAACCCCCGACACCCGAACTAATCAACAATCCATATCTGCCTTAAAAATATTGACTTGGCCTCCACAGCCGTCTGTGGCAAAGAATTCCACAGATTCACCACCTTCTGACTAAAGAAATTCCTTTCTAAAGGAATGTCCTTTTATTCAGAGGCTGTGCCCTCTGGTCTTAGACTCTCCCACTAGTGGAAACATCCTCCCCATATCCACTCTATCCAGGCCTTTCACTATTCGGCCTGGATAGGATCCACTATTCCTGACAGTAATAATATTATTATTTTGTATTAATAATAACTTGAATTATTTAGTACTAACTTGAACCTCGTGGAGCATTACACAACCTCTGGAGCAGCTCGTGAATGTTCACTGATCATGTACCTCCCAGTTCCTAAATCTTAACACAACATAGAATATAAACCAGGAACACCGTATAAACAATGGTATAGAAGATATTAACTGCCCCAGCTTAATGCTCAACCCCCCCCCCCCCCCCCCCCCCCCAACATATGTTTAATATGTTTGGACACGCATGGAACTGCAGATGCTTGAGCAAAAATAAACACAAGGTGCTGGAGGAACTCAGAGGGTCAGGCAGCATCTGTTGGGGGAATGGACAGACCATGTTTCAATTTGAAGAAGGGTCCCGACCAGAAACATCATCTGTCTGTCCGAATCCACCACAGTTGCTGCCTGACCTGCTGAGTTCCTCCAGCACTTTGTGTCCACAGCATTTAAAAATGGGCTCCATTTAGGCAACACCTTTTAATCTCTGGAGAAAAGGAGCAGGTGACGTTCCAGGATCGAGACCCGACTTCAGACTGGAGAAGTCTGGTCTCGTCCCGAAATGCCACCCATTCCATTTCTCCACAGATGCTGCCTGACCTGCTGAGTTACTCCAGCACTCTGTGAAACGTCACCTATCCATGTTCTCCACAGATGCTGCCTGACCCACTGAGTTACTCCAGCACTCTGTGAAACGTCACCTATCCATGTTCTCCACAGATGCTGCCTGACCCGCTGAGTTACTCCAGCACTCTGTGAAACGTCACCTATCCATGTTCTCCACAGATGCTGCCTGACCCGCTGAGTTACTCCAGCACTCTGTGAAACGTCACCTATCCATGTTCTCCACAGATGCTGCCTGTCACGAGGAACAGCAGATGCTGGTTTACAAAAAAAGATGCAAAGTGGTGGAGTAATTCAGCAGGTCAGGCAGCATCTTTTGTAGAAGGACCTTTTCCCACATTGTATGACTCTATGAGGTGGGGGTGGGGGGTGGGGGGGAGGGGTGGTATGGGGTGGTGGGGGGGTGTTTGTGGGTTAATGTCTTGGGATGAGCCAATGGATTAATTCTCATCATAGACCAAGTGCTGACAGAACTCAGCTCACCAGATTATTCAGCTCGGCAATCTTGTTTCCTGAGAAGCTACTTTCTACAGTCAATAGAAGGAGCCATTAATCTACCTTAAATGCAGCAGATCATTAAGGAAGGGGCCGCAGAATTTAGATGGGTGTATTTGCGTCCCTTGTCAGCGCCTTTGTGGAATTACACATCGAATCAAGCGGCCAAAGTCCATCACAACAATAAGATGCTCAAATGTGAAAAAGCTCCACCTTTCCCCCCCCTCATAGGCTTTGACCACTCTAGGATTTAGAAGCTTATTGTGTAGGAAGGAACTGCAGATGTTGGTTTAAACCGAAGATAGACACAAAAAGTTGGAGTAACTCAGAGGGACAGGCAGCATCTCTGGAGAGAAGGAACGGGTGACTTTTCGGGTCGAGACCCTTCTTGAGACCCCTTACATAGAAACATAGAAATTAGGTGCAGGAGTAGGCCATTCGGCCCTTCGAGCCTGCACCGCCATTCAAAATGATCATGGCTGATCATCCAACTCAGTATCCTGTACCTGCCTTCTCTCCATACCCCCTGATCCCTTTAGCCACAAGGGCCACATCTAACTCCCTCTTAAATATAGCCAATGAACTGGCCTCAACTACCTTCTGTGGCAGAGAATTCCACAGATTCACCACTCTCTCTCCTCTCTCCACTCTTAGACACTTAGACACTTATTTGCTGCTCGATCTTCTTGAACCAAAACTGCAATCTGGCACTGGTGCTCGGAGAGCGGGGGGGGTGGGGGGGGGGGGTGGGGGGGGACTGGGGGTGAAGACAAAATGTGTGCGAAGGAACTGCGGAAACGGGTTGGATGTCTGAAGAAGGATCTCCCGCAGTCACAAGAAACCAGGAGCATCCCAGGGAAAATGTGTAGGAAGGAACTGGAGATGCCGGTTTACACCGAGGATGGGCACAGAGTGCTGGAGTAAACTCAGCGGGACAGGCAGCCTCTCTGGAGAGAAGGAATGGGTGAAGTCTGACGAAGGGTCTCGACCCCGAAAAGTCGCCCGTTCCTTCTCTCCGGAGATGCTGCCTGTCCCGCTGAGTTACTCCAGCTTTTTTGTGTCTATCTTCAGAAGGGGGGGGGGGGGGGTGTGTGAAGATGCCACACACGTGACTGTCCAGTAAATCACAGTTTCATCACCCACTTGCTTAAGATGGAACTGCAGATGCTGAAAAATCGAAGGGGGACAAAAATGCTGGAGAAACTCAGCGGGTGCAGCAGCATCTATGTAGCGAGAGGAAATAGGCAACGTTTCGGGCCGAAACCCTTCTGGGTTTCGGCCCGAAACGTTGCCTATTTCCTTCAGGGTTTCAGGCCCGGAGCGTTGCCTATTCCCTTCGCTCCATAGATGCTGCTGCACCCACTGAGTTTCTCCAGCATTTTTGTCTGCCTTCATCACCCACTTGCTAGATGTGCAGCGGGGAGCTCAGCTTACAGCAGCCTTTATGCATTGAAGACATTTTTCTTTTTTAAACAAAATTTATTCAAAGCATTTGAAATTCAAGGCCAGATGGAGTTAGATAATCAACCTTGTTCAGTTTAGAAATTTTTGTTAAAATGCTCCAGTTAGACCAATACACCGTGTGCTGCTCGTGAGACCCTGAAATTGATGGCTGCAGCAGTTTCATTCATTCGAACACACGACACAGACAAGTACAGCACAGGAAGAGGCTCTTCGGCCCACAATGTCCGTGCTAGACACGATGCTAAGTTAAAAGGGGTTGGACAGGCTAGATGCAGGAAGATTGTTCCCGATGTTGGGGAAGTCCAGGACAAGGGGTCACAGCTTAAGGATAGAGGGGGAAATCCTTTAAGACCGAGATGAGGAAAACATTTTTCACACAGAGAGTGGTGAATCTGTGGAATTCTCTGCCACAGAAGGTAGTTGAGGCCACAGTTCATTGGCTATATTTAAGAGGGAGTTAGATGTGGCCCTTGTGGCTAAAGGGATCAGGGGGTATGGAGAGAAGGCAGGTACGGGATACTGAGTTGGATGATCAGCCATGATCATATTGAATGGCGGTGCACGCTCGAAGGGCCGAATGGCCTACTCCTGCACCTATTTTCTATGTATCTATGTAAACTGATCTCCTCTGCCTGCATGTGGTCCATATCCCTCCATCTTCATCTTCAATGGTACTTTGATGTTTGACACTAAATGCTGGAGTAACCCCGACAGGCCAGGCAGCATCGCTGGAGAGAGGAATGGGTGACGGGACCCTTCTTCAAAGCCTCGACCCGAAACGTCATCCATTCCTTCTCTCCAGAGATGCTGCCTGTCCTGTAGCGCCTCCCGGATGGTAGGAGGGTAAACAGTCCATGGTTGGGGTGAGAGCAGTCCTTGGCGATGCTGAGCGCCCTTCGCAGACAACGCTTGCTTTGGACAGACTCAATGGAGGGGAGCGAGGAACCGGTGATGCATTGGGCAGTTTTCACCACCCTCTGCAGTGCTTTCCGGTCGGAGACAGAGCAGTTGCCGTACCATACTGTGATACAGTTGGTAAGGATGCTCTCGATGGTGCAGCGGTAGACGTTCACCAGAATCTGAGGAGACAGGTGGACCTTCTTCAGTCCTGCTGAGTTACTCCAGCTTTGTGTGTCTATCTTCTCTTCAAACTTTACCCCTCTCCCCTTAAAGATACACTTTCTAGTTCTTGACACTTCCATCCTGGGAGAAAGGTTGTGACTGTCTACCTCATCTTTGCCTCTCACAATATTATATCTACACTTCACGCTGCCTCACTGTAGAGACCAACAATGTCATAGACTTGTCCCACCCCGGTCATTCCTTCTTCTCCCCGCTCCTGTCCAGCAGAAACATAGAAACATAGAAAATAGGTGCAGGAGGAGGCCATTCGGCCCTTTGAGCCAGCATCGCCATTCATTGTGATCATGGCTGATCGTCCCCTATCAATAACCCGTGCCTGCCTTCTCCCCATATCACTTGACTCCACTAGTCCCTAGAGCTCGATCTAACTCTCCCTTAAATCCATCCTGTGACTTGGCCTCCACTGCCCTCTGTGGCAGGGAATTCCGCAAACTCACAACTCTCTGGGTGAAAAAGTTTTTTCTCACCTCAGACTTAAATGACCTCCCCTTTATTCTAAGCAGATGGTACAGAAGCTTGAAAGCGCGCGCCACCAGACTCAGGAACAGCTTCTTCCCCTCTGTTATCAGGCTTCTGAACGGCCCTTCCATAAGCTAGGGTACTGTCCGATTCACCTCTACCCCATTGCGGACATTGGGCTTTGTCTGTGGAACTGATGCGCTACAATGCTGAGAACTATATTCTACACTCTGTATCTTCCCCTTTGCTCCACCTGTTGTACTTCTCTGCACGGTACACCTGAGCTTTCCACCGTACCTCGGTCGGTGCACATGACAATAAAAAATAAATTAAATCCTGTTAATGGTGATTGCAATGGCATAATGTGACACTGGCCCGAGAGACAATCTGCAATTTAAAACACTTGGGAATAGTTAATGAAGTCATGTAACAACGTCCCAAAAGGTGAGTTGAAGTAATGTTGTAATCCATGGTGGGGAGTTTGCATCAGGTAGGTTTCCAGGTGAGTTACTGGAACTCCCCTGCCATCTACAAAGTGCTAGAGAGAGCAGGTGATTTTTCCTGTTTTACTGAGAAACCTAATAAGTGAACAAATCTAGGCTTAAGGCATAAACGTTACGCCCTCCTTAAAGACCCATCACCCTCTCAAACCTTCGCTCAAGCATTCCCAAATCCAATTAGAGTCATAGAGTGATACAGTGTGGAAACAGGCCCTTCAGGCCAACTTGCCCCATCTACACTAGTCCCACCTGCCTGCGTTTAGCCCCATATCCCTTCAAACCTGTCCTATCCACGTACCTGTCCAAATGTTTCTTAAAAGTTGTGATATTACCAGCCTCAACTACCTCCTCCGGCAGCTCGTTCCATACACGCACCACCCTGTGGGTGTGAAAAAGTGACCCCTCAGATTCCTATTAAATCTTTCCCACTTCACCTTCAACCTATGTGCTGTGGGTCTGGGTTCCCCGACTCTGGGCAAGAGACTCTGTGCGTCTACCCGATCTATTCCCATCCCACGGTCTCTGACCACCTTGCTTCCATCTTTAGCTCCAGAATTCTTTCACGGAGCGTGTTATCTTTAATGTAAGACTTTGGTTTACACTGAAACCATCACGACTGCAACACAAAGTGATATTTTATTAATAACTGATCAGACAAAACCCAGGCTCAAAACAAATATTTAAATTGGTGGACGAGACCTTAAAAGTAAAAAGATTGAGATTAACGGGTGCTAAAGCACGACTTACGGCGTGATAGATGAAGCAGGGATCACCAGTGGCAACACACATTACTACACATGAACTGATAGAGTTTGCGTGAACTGAAATAACTCCACAGAATCAGTCCATGCAAATCTATCCACCAACACCGTGGTTTTATATAAATAAAAATTTGCCACAAAAAAAAACACTGCATTGAAACAATAGACATGCAAATATTCTTCATTTTCATCGCAGTTATCATCAGGCACCTGAACCATCTGACCATAAACTAGGGAGTGGTCCAGAGTTACAAACCACCTAATTGGAGACCATCAGGCTGTGTCTAGTCAGACCTTATCCTGCACCAAAGGTAGACAAAAATGCTGGAGAAACTCAGCGGGACAGGCAGCATCTGTGGAGCGAAGGAATAGGCAACGTTTCGGGTCGAGGCCCTTCTTCAGACTGTGGTCCTCGTTTGAAGGGTCTAGACCTGAAACGTCACCTATTCCTTCGCTCCACAGATGCTGCCTCACCCGCTGAGTTTCTCCAGCATTTTTGTCTACCTTCGTTTTTTCCAGCATCTGCAGTTCTCTCTTAAGCATTGCACTATAAGCTATCCCCTTTATCCTGTATCTGTACACTGTGGACAGATCGTAGTCTTTCCATTGACTGGATATGTTCATAAGTTATAGGAGCAGAATTAGGCCATTCAGCCCATCAAGTCTACTCTGCCATTGAATCATGGCTGATCTATCTCTCCCTCTCAACCCCATTCTCCTGCCTTCTCCCCATAACCCCGACACCCGCACTAATCAAGAATCTGTCAATCTCTGCCTTAAAAATATCCATTGGCTTGGCCTCCCTCCACAGCCGTCTGTGGCAAAGAATTCCACAGATTCACCACCCTCTGACTAAAGAAACCACTCCTCATCTCCCTCTGAAAGGAACATCCTTTGAGGCCATGATTGAATGGCGTAGTAGACTTGATGAGCCGAATGGCCTAATTCTGCGCCTACCACTTGTAAACCTGTGAACCTATGAATACCTGGGTGAAAACATCATCTCTGCAAGTCCCAACCAGCTCACCTGTGCCACAGGTACTCCACAGACTGGTTCAACCATCAGGCATGATATAAATGACTGATTTATTTACTCAAATGAAGCATAAACTCAGTGTCCACACACACGGTACATATGTTTGCTAAAGGATTTTTTTTTTAAACGCAATTCAATATTCATGCTGCTAGCTTCAAAGCTGCAGTCATTTAAATATTTTATCCAAATGTATACTACCGAATGAGAAAGCGATGTGAAACTTAGTGCATGTAAATACAGGCAACTCCCTAGTTAGCTACAACCCCCACCATCACACACCTGCTTAAACAGGACATGGTCTGCCACAACAAGTCACAACTGTAATAATGTACTGGGCTGTGTCGAGGGTTCCTGACGTCACTAATCCCACAGGGGCAGCGCGGCAGATTTACGAGGATGTTGCCACCACTCGAGGGCCTTGGCTACAGACTATGACAGCACAGGAACAGGCCCTTCGGCCCACAATGCTTGTACTGAGCATGATGTCTAGTCAGACACAAATACGGGGTGGGGACATTGGAACCTTCACGTGGTCCGCCCTGTTTCGACAAATGCAATCAACCTGGCGTGCACAAACAAATAAGATCAAACAGAACAAGTTGCCCTACAACTTTAGGCTGTGCACGCCATACACAAGAAGAAGTAGCAGATGCAAATGCCTGGAGTAACTCAGCGGGACAGGCTTCATCTCTGGAGGGAAGGAAAGGGTCGAGACCCTTCTTCAGACTCTAGTTAGGATGCCTCGTGGAGTTGTGCAGCACGGAACCAGTCACATTGGCCCGCCTTGTCCACACCAACCAAACTAATGTGTTGGGCTAATTTGTCCTGTAGCCCTCGAATCATATCTGTTCAAATGTCTTTTAAAAGTCATCAATGTATCCGCTGCTCGTTCCAGATACGGAATAATCTGAAGAAGGATCCCGACTCAAAACGCCACCTATCCATGTTCTCCACAGATGCTGCCTGACCCGCTGAGTTACTCCAGCACTCTGTGAAACGTCACCTATCCATGTTCTCCACAGATGCTGCCTGACCCGCTGAGTTACTCCAGCACTCTGTGAAACATCACCTATCCATGTTCTCCACAGATGCTGCCTGACCCGCTGAGTTACTCCAGCACTCTATGTCTATCTTCGGTATAAACCAGCATCTGCAGTTCTTTGTTTCACGAGGAAGGTTACTGGCTCCTTGCAGTCGGAGTACCAAAGGACAATGTGTTCCCAATTTTTGTTGAACTTTCAGTACGTTAACTTGCAGATGTGGTTTTACTGAAGAAACCGCAAAATTCACATTGAATTCCACAAGGCGAGAGGGATTATAGCTGTAACATTGAAATGTGTGCACATGCACGTTCCAGCAGGCAATACTGAACCTGGATGAAGATCCGTTAACAAGGGCTAAATCATCAGAATTATTTATCTGCTTTGGGCTACGATCATCTTTTCCCCCCAATTCCTCAATCCACCAGATGCTGCCCAAACGCCCGGCTCTCCCACCCAGAGTGGAGGGGGCCAGGCGGAGGGTGGGTGAGCAGAAGGGTGGGGGAGGGAGTGCACGGCCTTGATGGGGGAGAGGGCCGCAGAAGCCTGGGGCTGGGCTGGACCGGGCTCCGCTCCAACAGGCCGAGCACGTGGACCGCACGCGGCCTACAGCGGTGGAGCAGCAGCGGAGATCACCACGGCTACGCTTGGCCAGGCCGACCCTGCAACGTCGCCATGGCAACGGGCCTTCACGACCAGGTCAGGAACCCTGTATTTACAACTGGGGCTTGGAAAGGGCAGCAAACTGGCATCTTTGTACACTTTTTCCACACAGAGAGTTGTGAGTCTGTGG
Source organism: Amblyraja radiata (assembly GCF_010909765.2). NCBI lineage: Eukaryota > Metazoa > Chordata > Chondrichthyes > Rajiformes > Rajidae > Amblyraja > Amblyraja radiata. The sequence goes on along the minus strand of NC_045982.1, from coordinate 1,258,147 downwards.
GATTCTCTGACTCAGAGGGCGGTGGAGGCCGGTTCTCTGGATGCTTTCAAGGGAGAGCTAGATAGGGCTCTTAAAGATTGCGGAGTCAGGGGGATATGGGGAGAAGGCAGGAACAGGGTACTGATTGGGGATGATCAGCCATGATCACATTGAATGGCGGTGCTGGCTCGAAGGGCCGAATGGCCTACTCCTGCACCTATTGGCTATTGTCTATTGTCACTGAATTGTCAATATTCTAGCACAACTGCTATACGCTTGTTCTGTAAGAATAAAAAGGTGTACCTTTAGGAAGATGAGGAGAGAGTTTTTTAGTCAGAGGGCGGGTGGTGAATCTGTGGAATTCTTTACCACGTCAGTGGATATTTTTAAGGCAGAGATAGATAGATTCTGGATTAGTACAGTTGTCAGAGGTTATGGGGAGAAGGCAGGAGAATGGGGTTGAGAGAGAATGGCGGAGTAGACTTGATGGGCCGAATGGCCTAATTCCGCTCCTATCACTTGGCTGAAGTTGTGTTCCGACCCGCTGCTTTACAAAGGAGACAGGTGCAGACACCTCTAGGCTGCTCCAGCACACAGCAAGATCAGGGCTGATCTGATCTTGGTCTCAGCACCACATCACTGCCTCGATTTTGAACAGAATGATGACTTCACCATTTCAATCCTGCTCTAGTTTCAAAACAGAACAGTTCTGCTTTTTAAAAAAAAACCTCCGGGTTGACTTAACGAGTGATGATAAAATAAAATCAAGCAATGTTAAATGAAGCCAGACAACAAATAAATATGTGTAGGAAGGAACTGCAGATGCTGGTTTACACCAAAGATAGACACAAAACGCTGGAGTAACTCAGCGGGACAGGCAGCGTCTCTGGAGAGAAGGAATGGGTGACGTTTCAGACCGTCTGATGAAGGGTCTCGACCCGAAAAGTCACCCGCCCATTCCTTCTCTCCAGAGATGCTGCCTGTCCCACTGAGTTACTCCAGCTTTTTTTGTCTATCTAAAAAATTAATATGGAAAATACAGAAAAATTATGAAAAACTGGAACAGCAACTGATTTTCTTCCCCCCCCACCCCCACTACAAATGCAGCATGCAAGGAATATCATGCATGAGAACAGTCAGCACCAGCGGCAGTAACACTGCCAATTCAAGGTGAAGTCAGAGTCGGTACGGGCTAACGCACGATCAAATAACACAGCCCACAGTAACAGTGTTATCACTTTGCATGAATACTCTTGCACCATGTCTTGGTCACCCTGAGTCACACAACCTTCAATAACCTCGCTGGAAGCAGTGGATCATCAATGTTATACCAATCTGTATGCTGCCTCAGCAAGGCCAGCAACATAATCAAGGACCAGTCTCACCCCCCGATTCATACAACCATATAACAATTACAGCACGGAAACAGGCCATCTCGGCCCTTCTAGTCTGTGCCGAACACTTATTCTCCCCTAGTCCTATCTACCTGCACTCAGACCATAACCCTCCATTCCTTTCCCGTCCATATACCCATCCAATTTATTTTTAAATGATAAAATCGAACCTGCCTTCACCACTTCCACTGGAAGCTCATTCCACACAGCTACCACTCTCTGAGTAAAGAAGTTCCCCCTCATGTTGCCCCTAAACTTTTGTCCCTTAATTCTCAAATCATGTCCCCTTGTTTGAATCTTCCCTACTCTCAATGGAAAAAGCTTATCCACGTCAACTCTGTCTATCCCTCTCATAATTTTAAAGACCTCTATCAAGTCCCCCCTTAACTGGTCACTCCCTTTTCTCCCCTCTCCCATCAGGCAATGAATGAATAAGTTTATTGGCCAAGTATTCACATACAAGGAATTTGCCTTGGTGCTCCGCCCGCAAGTGACAACAGGTACAGAAGTGTGAAAACGCACACCTCCAGATTCAGGGATAGTTTCTTTGCAGCTCTTCTCAAGCAACTGAATCATCCCACCACAACTAGAGAGCAGTACTAAACTACTATCTACCTCATTGGAGACCCTCGGACTATCCTTGACCGGACTTTGCTGGCTTTATCTTGCACTTATCATGTATTTTCATGTGAAGAAAGACTGGATAGACTCGGTTTGTACTCGCTAGAATTGAGAAGATTGAGGGGGGATCTTATAGAAACGTACAAAATTCTTAAGGGGTTGGACAGGCTAGATGCAGGAAGATTGTTCCCGATGTTGGGGAAGTCCAGAACAAGGGGTCACAGTTTAAGGATAAGGGGGAAACCTTTTAGGACCGAGATGAGGAAAAAAAATTTCACACAGAGAGTGGTGAATCTCTGGAATTCTCTGCCACAGAAGGTAGTTGAGGCCAGTTCATTGGCTATATTTAAGAGGGAGTTAGATGTGGCCCTTGTGGCTAAAGGGATCAAGGGGTATGGAGAGAAGGCAGGTACAGGATACTGAGTTGGATGATCAGCCATGATCATATAGAATGGCGGTGCAGACTCGAAGGGCCGAATGGCCTACTCCTGCACCTATTTTCTATGTTTCTATGTTTCTATGTACTGTATCTGTACACTGTAAATGGATCGATTGTAATCATGTAGATAAAAATGCTGGAGAAACTCAGTGGGTGAGGCAGCATCTATGGAGCGAAGGAATAGATCGAGACCCGATACATCACCTATTTCCTTCGCTCCATAGATGCTGCCTCACCCGTTGAGTTTCTCCAGCATTTTTATCTACCTTCGATTTTTCCCGCATCTGCAGTTCCTTCTTAAACGATTGTAATCATGTATTGTCTTTCCGCTGACTGGATAGCACGCAACAAAAAGCTTTTCACTGTACCTCGGTACACGTGACAATAACATAAACTGAAATCTACTGAGGAAATCCTGTGTTAGGCCTTAACCATGCGATATTGTAAATAATTACAGGTTGAATGAGACAAGGCCGGGAAAGTACAATGTTAAAGCAAATGCCACCCATTCTGTGCTGTGTGCAACACACACCAACACTCACCGCCACTGGGCTGTTCGGAGCAAGTCCATGATATAATAAACAACTCTGACAAGCCACAGAGAACAAACCTGAATGAAGCAAGATTAGTTTGTGTACATTACCAAGACTGCATTTTTTTTCGTGCAGACATTTGCTACATCATCTTTTTTTTTTTTTAAAGCAAATCTTTCACCATTCAGGATCAGATTTAGCTCTATGTACAACACAACACTCTTCATTTATATAGCAACTTGAACAATGAAATGGGGGGGGGGGGAGATTGCAGGGGACAGTGGGGGGGGGGAGAGATTGAGGGGGAGGATTGGGGGGGGGGGTGAGAGATTGTGGGGGGGAAGGTTAGGGGGGGGGGGGGGGTTAGAAGTTAATTTCAGTGCTGGCCTTGGATATCTAAAGGCACCGCAATGGCATTTTTCTCTACCTACAATGAGTGGGGTGTGAGTTGGGTCCTGGGGTGATTCATGTGGGCAGAGATGGGGGCTAGACTTGAAATTAAATCAGGCTGCGGTGTTGGGTCTGCTGATGGCCACTCGGCCCCTCTACTCACCGCTGGGCTGCGGCGGAGTGAGTGAGGGAGGGAGGGAGATCGAGACGGGTTCGAATCCAGGTGAGTCCCGGCCTGAGCCGCGACCACACAACGTGAGCATGGGGAGGGGTGGGTGGTGAGAGGGGAGGGTGCTTGAGGGGTGGAGTGGGGGAGCGGCGCCGGGGGGTTCATGAATGTCGGGGTTGGGGGGTGGGTTTAAGATCGGACACAATTACAGGTAAGTGGGTGGGTGCGGGGAGACTGCGGCAGCAGCGGGGCGGGGGGGGGAGAGAGGGACAGTGAAGGACAAGGAGGGGGTAGGTTTGGGGGGGGGGGGGCGCTACTGCCGCCGGGGGGAGAGGAGAGGGGTCCACGCGGGGACAGACAGAGCGGGAGACAGCGGGGGTCCCGGAGCGCGGGTACACGGGGAGAGCGCTGCCTGGCGCCGGGCGGGGGAGGAGGGGGCAGAATGTTACCTGCATGGGGGGGGATAAACGGTGCGGGGAGAGAGTTACCTGTCGCTGTGTCTGTGGGGGGGGGGGGGGGGGGGGGGGGGGTGGAAGGGGCGGAGAGAGTCTAGACGCGGGGAGACAGTGGGGAAGGGAGACACAGACAGTTGGGGGGGGGGGGTGACAGTGTGGTTGCAGGGGAGACAGACAGGGGGGTGGGGGAGACAGGGGGGGTGGGGGAGACAGTGGGGTGAGAGTTACCTGTCGCTGTGTGTGTGTGTGTGTGTGTGTGGGGGGGGGTTACAGGGGGAGAGAGAGTCTAGACGCGGGGAGACAGACAGGGGGGTGGGGGTGACAGTGGGGGGGGAGACAGACACATTGGGGGGAGAGTTACCTGTCGCCGGCTCCGCTCCGCCACCGCTCCAGCTGTCAAGCCAGCGCGCAGGCGCAGCACTGTTGCAATGTGGGCGCATGCGCAGTGCAGAGTGGGGAATTGATACATGGGGGGGGGGGGGGTATGAGACAGGGGGGGGGGACATTTCTGGCCTCACAATCCGTACCCCTCTTGCTATCCCACACCTTTATGTCTTTTCACCTCTGGTCTTTGTCCAACCACCTGCCTACCACCTCCACCCTCACCTGTATCCACCTATCACTCACCTGGCCATCCTCTCTTCCAGCTCTCTCTCTCTTCTCCCTCACAAACAGTCTGAACTAGTGTCCCAGCCCGTATGGTCACCTACCCGTGTCCTCCAGAGATGGTTAGAAGTCATGTCATTTTGGTTGGAGGTCATGTTGCAGTTGTATAAGACGTTGGTGAGGCCACATTTGTAGTATTGTGTTCAGTTCTGGGCATCGTGTTACAGGAAAGATGTTGCCAAGCTGGAAAGGGGGAAGAGAAGATTTACGAGGATGTTGCCAGGACTCGAGGGTCTGAGCTATAAGGAGAGGTTGAGTAGGCTGGAACTCTATTCCTTGGAGTGCAGCAGGATGAAGGGTGATCTTATAGAGGTGTATAAAATCACTAGAGGAATTGATCAGGTAAATGTCCTTAGATACAAAATGCTGGAGTAACTCAGCGGAACAGGCAGCATCTCTGGAGAGAAGGAACGGGTGGCGTTTCAGGTCGAGACCCTTCTTCAGACTGATCAGGTAAATGTCCAATCTTTTGCCCAGAGTAGATGAATCCTGAACCAGAGCACATAGGTTTAAGGTGAAGGGGAAAATATTTAATAGGTATCTGAGGGGTAACCTTTTCACACAAAGGGTGGTGGGTGTATGGAACGAGCTGCCAGAGGAGATAGTTGAGGCAGAGACTATCCTAACGATTAAGAAACAGGCACATGGATAGGACAGGTTTAGAGGGATATGGACCAAATGCAGGCAGGTGGGACCAGTGTAGATGGGACATGTTGGTCGGTGTGGGCAAGTTGGGCTGAAGGGCCTGTTTCCAATGTATCACTCGATGACTACTGATAATGGACATGCTCAGATCAAATCTCAGTCTGCTCAGAGGAAAGCCGCAATGTGTTCTCCAGAGGGCCATGCAAGAAGCTGGCATAACAATAACAAGACTACAGCATTGTATTATGTCTCCCGTAGGCGAGTTTCCACTGCGGCATGAGAGAATGTAGCTTTGCCCGAGGTGCCATCTTTCAGAAGAAGATGCTGCCTGACCCACTGAGTTACTTTGTGTCTGAGTGTGGCATCGTGTTTGGCACAGACACTGAGGGTCGATGGGCCTGTTGCTGTGTGGCTAATGGCCTGGGCAGCATGCAGATAAGCGGAGATTACTAATAGCCCTGCATTGTCAATACCATCTCCAAATATTTACCACACGTGGGTGGCACAATGGCGCAGCGGTAGAGTTGGTGCCGTGCAGCGCTGGAGACCCAGGTTCGATCCTGACTATGGGTGCTGTCTGTACAGAGTTTGTACGTTCTCCCCGTGACCGAGTGGATTTTCTCCGGGTGCTCCGGTTTTCTCCCACATTCCAAAGAGGTGCAGGCTTGTAGATTAATTGGCTTCTGTAAAATTGTAATTTGTCCCAAGTGCGTGTCGGGTAGTGTTAATGGTCGGCGCGGACTCGGTGGGCCGAAGGGCCTGTTTCCGCGCTGTATCTCTAAACTAAACTAAACTTGACATTTGGGGCCATTGCCATTGTTGAGCCTCCGTTGTCGGTGATCCGGTGGGCAACGTTGACCAGAAATCCACAAGCCAAGAGTGTTTTATTGTCATCGGTCCAGAAATGGAACAATAAAACTCTTACTTGCAGCAGCACACCAGATAGGTAAATGTAGTCTGAAGAAGGGTCTCGACCCGAAACGTCACCCATTCCTTCTCTCCAGAGACGCTGCCTGTCCGGCTGAGTTACTCTAGCATTTTGTTTCTATCTTCAGTTTAAACCAGCATCTGCAGTTCCTTCCGACGTGTAAATGTGGTTCTCTGTAAACACCATAATATACAATAAATAAAGTTCAGTACACACATATATACATATAAATAAACAATAATAGTGTAAAGACAAAAAGCAATGCACCCAAATCTATGTAGTTTGAGCTTATTTGGAGGTTGTCGTGTTTAATAGCCTGATGGTTGGAGGGAAGAAGCTGTTCCTGAACCTGGACGTTACAGTTTTCAGGCTCCTGTGCCTTCTTCCCGATGGCAACGATGAAATGAGAGTGTGGCCAATGTGGTGTGGGTCTCTGGATGCTGGCTGCATTTATGAGGCAGCGCCTCCTGTAGCTCCCTTCAATGGTGGGGGGGTCAGTACCTGTGATGGACCGGGCAGTGTGTGGTGGGGGTGGGTCAGTACCTGTGATGGACCGGGCAGTGTCCACCACTCTCTGTAATCTCCTTCATCCCTGGGTGCTCCAGCTGCCGAACCAGGTGGTGATGCAACCAGTCAGGATGCTCTCTACTGACCACCTGTAGAAGTCCAAGCGGGTATTCACTAACACACCGAAGATGTGACCAACCGTATTTACACTGTGACCTTGAGGGTGGATGCCAGCCTGGGTGTTGAGCAGCTCATCTCCTGACCCTCCATGTAAGGACCATTCCACCGTGCAGAACCCCTCCATAATCTGCAAGGATCAATTAGTCCCAGCAATTGGCAAGACATTTGCTTCTCGTCGAGGACCACGCACCGTGAAAACCATCCTAGACATTCATCTCCATCACCAGTGCTCTCCAGGTCCAGAACTCCATGCAATTGGGAATTGCTAAAGGGAGTTGTGGAAGGAATCAATAGTTGGGAAGACACAGGACTTCCTGGTCATGACGCACTGGTCAACCTGAGGAGCACCTTCAGCAACAGACTGGTTCCACCAAGATGCAGCACAGAACGCCACAGGAGATCCTTCTTCCCTGTGGCTATCAAACTGTACAACTCCCCCCCCTTCTGCCGTGGGGTATTTCTGCTCTTATAAACTTATGAGTTGTGTTTATGAGTTGAGTTGTGTTTAGTTTAATGTAGAGATACAGTGTGGAAACAGGCCCTTCGGCCCACCGAGTCCGTGCCGACCAGCGAGCCCCACACACTAACACAAGCCTGCAGTCTAGAGACAATTGACACTTATACCAAGTATACAAACCCAATCCAATTAACCCACAAAGTGGAATGTGGGAGGAAACCAAAGATCTCGGAGATAACCCATGCAGTCACAGGGAGAACGTACAAACTCCGTACAGACAGCGCCCGTAGTCGGGATCGAACCCGGGTCTCTGGCGCTGTAAGCGGTGTAAGGCAGCAACTCTACCGCTGCGCCACCCCATAGTTCTGTGATCCTCTATGCTCTGTGCTAACATTCTGTTCTCTGAACAAAAGTAAAAGCAGGGACTGGGACAGGGGTGACACGGGTCACCTCTATGTCTGAATGTCCAGCTGTGTATTTGTGTCAGTCACCAGCCACTAGCTTCTGCTTCTGTTCCACACGTGTTGGCCTCAAATAAAGCCATTGTTAATATTACAAAGAACCAATGATTTTCTGTCATTTTTGATTGAAGTCCACAACATAATGTGACAAATGCATTTTGTCACGGCCAGGGATTATTGCCTGCAGGAGTGGATCGGGTAGTGAGTGCGGCAAGGTGTACAGGAGACCTGCGGGGCAAGTTTCTTACACTGTGGGGCCTGCAGCACAGAAACATAGAAACACAGACAATAGCTGCAGGAGTAGGCCATTCGGCCCTTCGATCCAGCACCGCCATTCAATATAATCATGGCTGATCATCCAAAATCAGTACCCCGCTCCCGCTTTCTCCCGATATCTCTTGCACTGCCAGGGGAGGTGGTGGAGTCAGAGGAGATCAGTTAAACCTTGCCCCAACGGGATCTAAGTTACTGCTGCTGCTGCAGTTCCTGTCCTGGCTTCACACTGCACACTCTCTACCTTCTCCTACAGCCTCTCCAGACAGGGGTGGGGGAGACATGGGTGTAAGTCAGGTGGGACACAGGGAAGAGAGGGAAATGGAGGGGGGAGGGGGGGAGGAAGGTTTGTTGGTCGGTTAGTTATCAAAAAAAATAGAGAATTCAATGCTGATAACGTTGGGTTGTAAGCTGCCCACGCGGGATATGAAGGTAGACAAACATGTTGGAGTAACTCAGCGGGTCAGGCGGATTCTGTGGAGAACATGGATAGGTGACAATTTGGGTCAGGACCTTTCTTCAAACTGATGGTAGGGGGGAACAGAAGTAACAAAAGAAAATGCAAAAACAATATTTTCTTGCTTCCAGATCCCCCCACCTCTACAATCAGCCTGAAGAAGGGTCCTAACCCGAAACGTCACCTATCCATGTTCTCCACAGATGCTGCCTGACCCGCTGAGTTACTCCAGCACTCTGTGAAACGTCACCTATCCATGTTCTCCACAGATGCTGCCTGACCCGCTGAGTTACTCCAGCACTCTGTGAAACGTCACCTATCCATGTTCTCCACAGATGCTGCCTGACCCGCTGAGTTATGGTGCAGCAGCATCTGTGGAGCTAAGGAAATAGGCAACGTTTCGGGCCGAAACCCTTCTGGAAATAGGCAACGTTTCGGGCTGAAACCCGGAAGGGTTTCGGCCCGAAATGTTACCTATTTCCTTAGCTCCATAGATGCTGCTGCACCCGCTGAGTTACTCCAGCACTCTGTGAAACGTCACCTATCCATGTTCTCCACAGATGCTGCCTGACCCACTGAGCTACTCCAGCACTCTGTGAAACGTCACCTATCCATGTTCTCCACAGATGCTGCCTGACCCGCTGAGTTACTCCAGCACTCTGTGCCTTTCTTCAGTGTAAACCCGCGTCTGCAGTTCCTTCCTACCTATACATCCCTTGCAGAAAATATTCTTTTGAGAAGAAGCTTCTGGAATGTGCAGGGCAGGCTGTGAGCGGATATTTAGCAACAGTGAAATATTGGGGGGGGGGGGGAGAAGAGGGGGGGGGAGGTTGCTTTACAAAAACCAGACGCTAAAATCATGAGCTCCTGAGCTGGATGATGTCAGATGTGTTGAGCTGAGCTGAACTGCAGGGGTCTGGTGGCCTTTCAATGAGGAACGTGCTGTGGAAGATTGGAGAGGGAGAGAGAGTGAGAGAGTCACGACACT
>NC_045982.1:1152167-1242475 GCF_010909765.2 Amblyraja radiata | reverse complement strand
TCTCCTGAAAACATCCAGTGAATCGGCCCCCACTGCCTGCTGTGGCAGAGAATTCCACAGATTCACAACTCTCTGGGTGAAAAAACTCATCCTCAACTCAGTCCTAAATGGCCGACCCCTTATTCTTAAACTGTGGCTCCCCCAACATGGGGAACATTTTTCCTGCATCTAGCCTGTCCAATCCCTTAAGAATTGTATATGTTTCTATAAGATATCCTCCCATCCTTCTAAATTCCAGTGAATACAAGCCCAGTCAACCCATTCTTTCACCATGTGTCAGTCTCGCCGTCCCAGGAATGAGAGTGTGGCCAGGGTAGTGTGGGCCTCTGATCGGTAACAAAATGTGGCACAGTTCACTGCTTATGAGCTGAGAAATGACAGATAATTGTTTCAGCAGATCTTTTCTTTGGAACTTGTGTCTAACAAACATGCAGAATATCTTCAAATGACAGTGAGTTCATTTATGTGACAGTTAAAAATGTGCGGCTTTTACACAAAACATAGCAAGATCTTCAAACATTACTGCCTGTTCTTTGAAAGATTTGTCATCTGTGGCACCACATGACAAGATGCGAGGAACTACATTCCGTTTGTGACTATTTAATACATCTTTAAATTATTGACATTTGTAGAATCGGAGTTACAGCGGAGAGATTGCGTGGAAAGTGAATAACTGTGAATGGGCAACACAGACATATTTCATGATCAGATAACTTTGCATCGAGCAGGTAGAGTGGACACACAAACATGCTTCCAATTTGATGAATGGCAGATGAGTTAATACTTAGACCAGACCAACTGGTCAGTCCGGGTTTAGTATTAAGACCCACAACTGATTCCATTGAGCAGAGCAATAGAACAGAAATGCTCAATGTTTATATGTTAAATCTTTGTTCAAGTCATTCATACCAAAGAGAGGGGGAGGAGGAGAGGAGGAGAGGGAGAGGGAAAGTGGGAGGGAGGGTTAGATGGGGAAGATGGGGACGGAGAGAGGAAGAGGCAGGGAGCAGAGAGCAGGGAAGGGGGGAGAGCGAGATCAAGGGAGAGAGGGAGTTGTGTACATCCAATCATTCAGGATTGACAAAGTCACATTGATGTTTGACTCTCTAAACCAGATCCACTTCCTTTCACAGACGTACTAAAAATATCAGAGCATTTATTTACAAGTTAACAGCGATTTCTGACAGTCATTAGGCATGTAAATTGAGGTAATTCCAGTAATGTATATCAGCTTAGAATCTGCGGCATGAATCAATGATGAGAATCCCAGGAAACATCTACGGTGGGTAGCGGTAGAGTTGCTACCTCACAGCGCCAGAGACCCGCGTTCAATCCTGACCACAAGTGCTGTCTGTACGGAGTTTGTACGTTCTCCCAGTGACCTGCGTGGGTTTTCTCCGGGTGCTCTGGTTTCCTCCCACACTCCAAAGACGTGCTGGTTTGTAGGTTAATTGGCTTGGTGTAAATGTAAATTGCCCCTAGTGTGCGTGTAGGATAGTGTTAGTGTGCGGGGATCGCTGGTCAGCGCGGACTCGGTGGGCCGAAGGGCCTGTTTCCGCGCTGTACCTCTGAACTAAACTAAAGTGTGTTGATGGTGGGTGGACTGGGACTGTTGAGGGAAAGACTGCTTGTTACTGTTCATCCTGTGAAATATCTCACATATTGCAAAACCATTCGGCCGTCTAAGGAGCAGTTCCTGGTGTCAATGTGAACTCATTCATTACAAGACCAGATTACATTTCCTGCCAAAATTCATCAAATATCCAGGGTCCTGTGATTTGTAAATAAACAACATTTGTTTACCTTGTGCAGGAACACTAGTTGCCCGGGTCTCTGCAGTGATTCCTGACTGTGAGCATTCCTCACTATTCTATAGTACAATCGTATCGTAATGTCTTCATAATGTCACATAACTCAACTTTAATTCTTCTTTATTATATTGTTTACAGAATACTATGTTGAGGGGTCTCGACCCATTCCTTCCCTCCAGAGATGCTGCCCGTTCCGCTGAGTTAGAAACATAGAAACGTAGACAATAGGTGCAGGAGTAGGCCATTCGGCCCTTTGAGCCAGCACCGCCATTCAATATGATCATGGCTGATCATCCAGGATCATTACCTCGTTCCTGCTTTCTCCCCATATCCCCTGACTCCGTAATGCTGCAAGTAAGAATTTCATTGTTTTATTTGGGACATATGACAATAAAACCCTCTAGATGCTTCACTCTAGATTCTTCACTGGACTTCACCTTGGACTAGACTCTTCTCTCTAGATTCTTCACTCTAGATTCTTCACTCTAGACTCTTCACTGGACTTCACCTTGGACTAGACTCTTCTCTCTAGATTCTTCACTCTAGATTCTTCACTCTAGATTCTTCACTGGACTTCACCTTGGACTAGACTCTTCTCTCTAGATTCTTCACTCTAGACTCTTCACTGGACTTCACCTTGGACTAGACTCTTCTCTCTAGATTCTTCACTCTAGACTCTTCACTGGACTTCACCTTGGACTAGACTCTTCTCTCTAGATTCTTCACTCTAGATTCTTCACTGGACCACCTTAGACTAGATTCTTCTCTCTAGATTCTTCACTCTAGACTCTTCACTGGACTTCACCTTGGACTAGACTCTTCTCTCTAGATTCTTCACTCTAGACTCTTCACTGGACTTCACCTTAGACTAGACTCTTCTCTCTAGATTCTTCACTCTAGACTCTTCACTGGACTTCACCTTGGACTAGACTCTTCTCTCTAGGTTCTTCACTCTAGACTCTAGACATTTGACTAGGAAATGTTTTGGGGATTAATTGGATCAGTGGAGTAAGTGTGTGTGGATCTACAGCATTAGTTGGAGCTTACTCAGACGATGAAGTCAAGAAGTCTTTAAGAAGGAACTGCAGATGCTGGAAAATCGAAGGTGCACAAAAATGCAGGAGAAACTCAGCGGGTGCAGCAGCATCTATGGAGCGAAGGAAATAGGCAACGTTTCGGGCCGAAACATAGAAAATAGGTGCAGGAGTAGAGGCCATTCGGCCCTTCGAGCCTGCACCGCCATTCAATATGATCATGGCTGATCATCCAACTCATTATCTCATCCCTGCCTTCTCTCCATACCCCCTGATCCCTTTAGCCACAAGGGCCACATCTAACTCCCTCTTAAATATAGCCAATGAACTGTGGCCTCAACTACCTTCTGTGGCAGAGAATTCCACAGATTCACCACTCTCTGTGTGAAAAACGTCACCCATTCCTTCGCTCCATAGATGCTGCCTGACCCGCTGAGTTACTCCAGCACTTTGTGTCCACCAGACACATCTTCCTGACTCATACATCGGAGTGGAAATACATTTACATTTCCCTCCAGCCCCCTTCACCTTCCTTCCGCTGTTGGGATTCCCCAGGCCTCTGTGCCCCAGCTGTCTAGACGTCTCTCTGAATCACCCACGTCATCTAAATACTAAAGCAGTTGAAGCAAACATCGCTTCCCCAGGGAGCAGGTGACTCACTCCCTGCCTCACAACCCTGCACACATCCACACAAACCACACGAGGCACCTTACAGTCATCTCTCCTGGTAGCAAGGGTTTAGTTTAAGGTAGACAAAAAAGCTGGAGAAACTCAGCGGGTGCAGCAGCATCTATGGAGCGAAGGAAATAAGCAACGTTTCGGGCCGAAACCTTTCTTCAGACCTTAGTTTAGTTTAGTTTTGTACTATGTTTACATATTCACATATTCTGTTGGGCTGCAGCAAGTAACAATTTCATTGTCCCAAGAAGGGTTTCGGGCCCGAAACGTTGCCTATTTCCTTCGCACCATAGATGCTGCTGCACCCGCTGAGTTTCTCCAACACTTTTGTCTACCTAAGATAAAACAGTCTTGACTTTAGTTTAGTGAGGAACTGCAGATGCCGGTTTACACTGAAGATAGACACAAAATGCTGGAGAAACCTCTGAAGAAGGGTCTCGACCGGAAAAAGTCACCCATTCCTTCTCTCCACAGATGCTGCCTGACCCGCTGAGTTACTCCAGCACTCTGTGAAACGTCACCTATCCATGTTCTCCACAGATGCTGCCTGACCCGCTGAGTTACTCCAGCACTCTGTGAAACGTCACCTATCCATGTTCTCCACAGATGCTGCCTGACCCGTTGAGTTACTCCAGCACTCTGTGAAACGTCACCTATCCATGTTCTCCACAGTGCCGAGATACAGGGCAAAGCATTCGTTGCCTGCTATCCAGTTGCAGATTAGTGGTAAGGGGTTAAAGTCGCCCTTGTCTTCATCCTTCTCCATCCTCTGCAGCAGAGGCAGCGGGCCGGCGTCCTAGTGGGAGGAAGGCAGGATAATTGAACACAGCTGCTGCAAGCTAGACCATAAATCCTCACCACAATCCCATCAACGACCCTGGCTGGCAACAAGCCCACTTCTGCAAATAAAACCATGAGGATGTTTCTACCTGTGTGGAGCGGCCCTGGTGAGATTAAAGGGCTTCTTCTTTATATCTGAAATGTTGTATTTTAGAAACATGGAAAATAGGTACAGGAGTAGGCCATTCGGCCCTTCGAGCAGATGCTGGTTTATACCAAAGATTGACACAGAGTGCTGGAGTAACTCAGCGGGTCAGGCAGCATCTGTGGAGAACATGGATAGGTGACGTTTCAGGTCAGGATGAAACGTCACCTGTTTCTTTCCTTCTATCCACAGATGCTGCCTGACCCGCTGAGTTACACCAGCACTCTGTGAAACGTCACCTATCCATGTTCTCCACAGATGCTGCCTGACCCGCTGAGTTACTCCAGCACTCTGTGAAACGTCACCTATCCATGTTCTGCACAGATGCTGCCTGACCCGCTGAGTTACTCCAGCACTCTGTGAAACGTCACCTATCCATGTTCTCCACAGATGCTGCCTGACCCGCTGAGTTACCCCAGCACTCTGTGAAACGTCACCTATCCATGTTCTCCACAGATGCTGCCTGACCCGCTGAGTTACCCCAGCACTCTGTGTCTATCGTTTGAACCAATTTTATATTATTTAACGCTGATAATACTTTGCTGAATAATTACGGCAATATTTATTTAAACAGTCAAATGCAGAGAAACCAAAGCTTTATCTGAACAATGGGATTGTTCCCACTCTGCAGTGTGTGGAGGTGTCCCTGGAACTGATGGGGATGTTCACAAGAGATAGGAGCATGATTAGGCCATTCGACTCCGCCATTCAATCATGGCTGATCTATCTTTCTCTCCCAATCCCATACTCCTGCCTTCTCCCCATAACCCCCGGCACCTGCACTAATCAAGAATCTATCTAGACCTTACAAATTGACTTGGCCTCCACGGCCGTCTGTGGCCATATATTCCACAGATTCACCACCCTCTGACTAAAAAAAATTCCTCCTCACCTCCTTCCTAAAGGAACGTCCATTAATCCTGAGGCTGTGACCTCTGGTCCTCGACCCTCCCACCAGTGGAAACATTCTCTCCACATCCACTCTATCCAGGCCTTTCATTATTCTGTAAGTTTCAATGAGGTTCCGCCCCCCCGCCCCCCCCCCTCATTCTTCTTAACTCCAGCCGACAAACGCTGATCGTACGTTAACCCACTCATTCCTGGGTTTGTTCCCGTAATCATGTCTTTGATGGGACCGTGCAAATGTCGCAAATCAAATTATTTCAGTCAGACTAAAACCTCACTCACCTTTTCACCTTGCAATAAAAAACTCCAAGTTTAAATTTTGCGCTGCCAGATGTCCAGGCAGGCAGTGTTCCTGCCGCTGCTCACAGCTGGCTTTGATCCACATCTGTAGTATGTAAATGGGGAGAGAGAGAAGGAGTACATCAGTCCAGTTCCCTCACAGGCCTTGACTGAAGAGCATTGACTGACTGACAGCATCTCTGACAATGATACTAATTGTTTAAGAAGGAACTGCAGATGCTGGAAAATCGAAGGTAGACAAAAATGCTGGAGGAACTCAGCGGGTGCAGCAGCATCTATGGAGCGAAGTAAATAGGCGACGTTTCGGCCTGAAACCATGAAGGAAATAGGCAACGTTTCGGGCCGAAACCCGGAAGGGTTTCGGCCCGAAACGTTGCCTATTTCCTTCGCTCCATAAATGCTGCTGCACCTGCTGAGTTTCTCCAGCATTGATATTAATCCCCCAATGATATTAATTGTGTAGGAAGGAACTGCAGATGCCGGTTTACACCGAAGATGGACACAAAATGCTGGAGTAACTCAGCGGGACAGGCAGCGTCTCCGGAGAGAAGGAATGGGTGACGTTTCAGATCAAGGCCCTTCTGCCCGACGTGAAACGTCGCCCATTCCTTCTCTCCAGAGATGGTACCTGCCCCGCTGAATTAGTCTGGCATTCTGTGTCTATCTAACTGTAGACTGTACCTCAGCACACATGACAATATACTAGGCTAAACTAAACTAAATTAAACTAAAAACTGGAATAACCCAATGCCACCCAATACTGACTCATGATAAAAAGCTTGCCTCTAACTATTTAGCCACAACTTACCTGTGGAAGCAGGTGAGGCACAATATGTTGTCAAGCTGGAAAGGATGCTTAGAAGATTCGTATTCTCTTCATCTTCTTGATTGTGGGTGGTGGAGGCCAAGTCAGTGGATATTTTTAAGGCGGAGATAGATAGATTCTTGATTAGTGCGGGTGTCAGGGGTTATGGGGAGAAGGCAGGAGAATAGGGTTAGGAGGGAGAGATAGATCAGCCGTGATTGAATGGCGGAGTAGATTCGATGGGCCGAATGGCCTCATTCTGCTGCTAAAACCGATGAACTGATGAATGCTGGATGAGTTCATGTCGATGGAGGGAGGGAGAGAGGGAGAGAGGGGGAGAGAGAGGGAGAGGGGGAGAGAGGGAGGGTGGAAGAGAGAGGGAGGGGGGGGGAGAGGGAGAGAGGGAGAGAGGGAGGGAGGGGAGGGGGGGAGAGAGAGGGAGCGAGGGAGAGAGGGGGATGAGGGGGAGAGGGAGAGAGAGGGGGAGAGGGAGAGAGGGGGAGAGGGAGAGAGGGGGACAGGGAGAGAGGGGGACAGGGAGAGAGGGGGACAGGGAGAGAGGGAGGGAGGGAGAGAGGGAGGGATGGAGAGAGGGAGAGAGGGAGGGTGGAAGAGAGAGGGAGGGGGGGGGGCGGAGGAGGCTGCCAGTCAGGGATGTGTTGAGAAGCAACATCTTGGTGTAGGAGAAGCAATTGGTTGATCGAGCCGGTGTTACGAGCGGACTAACTCTTAGCTAAATCAAGGATGACAGAGTGTAATTGAAGCTTGTCTTGTGGCAGCTGCCAGCGGAGATTCAGATGAGTGGGAGAAGCTGATTTACATCCTCCACAGTTAAGCAAGTCTCCGGTGACATCGCAAATAATGTCATCTGCTGGGCTGGCAGCAACTCACACATAGCCTCCCATCCACAGCAGAGCAGCGAGCAAAGATCACATTCCCTCTGCCTCCATCTTCTCATTACACAAGGCAATGAAGAAGATAGACACAATATGCTGGAGTAACTCAGCGGGACAGGCAGCATCTCTGGAGAGAAGGAATGGGTGACGTTTCGGGTCGAGACCTTTCTTCAGACTGAGAGTCGGGCGAATGAGAAACAAGAGATATATGAAAGAGTAAGGTGTGAAATCAAGGGATCAAAGGGGATGAAGTTCAAGGAAAGTGTAGAATAGATGATTGTTCGCTGAGGGGAAGTTGACAACGAGGCGCACAAAGGAAGATTTAATCAGGAGGACGGTCAAACTAGTTGGAGAACTAGGATGGGAGAGGGACGGAGAGAGAGAGGGAAAGCAAGGGTTACTTGAAGTTAGAGAAGTCAATGTTCATACCAGCTGCCCAAGGGAAATATGAGGTGGTGTTCCTCCAATAATGAAGGCCGTTGTTGAGGACAGAGATCTATTTCCGTCCCTGTTATTATTTATCTGGAAATTATGTCAAGAGATTCAAGATTCAAGTGAGTTTGTTGTCATGTGTCCCTGATAGGACAATGACATTCTTGCTTTGCTTCAGCACAACAGAACATAGTCGGCATGAATACAGAACAGATCAGTGTGTCCATATACCATTATATAAATATATACACACGTGAATAAATAAACTGGTAAAGTGCAAATAACAGATAATGGGCTATTAATGTTCAGAGTTTTGTCTGAGCCAGGTTTAATAGCCTGATGGCTGTGGGGAAGTAGCTATTCCTGAACCTGGTCGTTGCAGTCTTCAGTCTCCTGTACCTTCTACCTGAAGGTAGCAGGGAGATGAGATGAGTGTGTGGCCTGGATGGTGTGGGTCTTTGATGATGCTGCCAGCCTTTTTGAGGCAACGTAACTTGATCCCAAAGTGCGGAAATCAATCATTGTTGACAAATGCACAGGAAAGTCCCAACAATGTGTCCTGCCAACCCAACTCACAATGAAAATTAATCGTTAGGTTACCAGGTCTCCACTTGAACCATCTTCAGTGTCTGTGAAAGTTGCTGCTCGTGACATTCGACTTACTCAAATATCAATGCAGATAACAAAAGCCCACGCCCTTACTACTCATCTCTGGAACTATCTATCTGGGCAGTTCCCTAACTACAAGGTTCCCACACTGACCTCTCTGTCCTGGGCCTCCTCCACTGTCAGAGTGAGGACCCAGCACAAAGTGGAGGAATAGCAGCTCAAATTTCGCTTGGGCAGCTTACACCCCAACGGCATGAACATAGACTTCTCCAAATTCAAGTAACCCTTGCATCCCCTCTCTCTCTCCATCCCCTCCCCCCACCCTAGTTCTCTGACTAGTTTCTTCCTACCTTCCGGCAGTCGTTACAAGACCATCTACGCCCACACCTCCAGACTCAGGAACAGCTTCATCCCCAGAGCTATAGCTACTCTGAACGGGCCCTGCTGAGTCCCACCCCCCCCCCCCCCCCCATCGACCCGGCACAGACACATTAGCACTTTAGACTGTTTTACCGTTCTTTTTATACATCATGTTTCTCGGGGGTATCTACATTTTATGAGTTGTTTCAGTTATGACATCGGATGGAAGCTGCATACCAAATCTCGTTGCACCAATGTGCAATGACAATAAAATATATTATTATTATTATTATTAGTTTCACTGCCCTCCTGATTAATTCTACTGTCATAGAAACATAGAAACATAGAAATTAGGTGCAGGAGTAGGCCATTCGGCCCTTCGAGCCTGCACCACCATTCAATATGATCATGGCTGATCATCCAACTCAGTATCCCGTACCTGCCTTCTCTCCATACCCTCTGATCCCCTTAGCCACGAGGGCCACATCTAACTCCCTCTTAAATGTAGCCAATGAACTGGCCTCGACTACCCTCTGTGGCAGAGAGTTCCAGAGATTCACCACTCTCTGTGTGAAAAAAGTTCTTCTCATCTCGGTTTTAAAGGATTTCCCCCTTATCCTTAAGCTGTGACCCCTTGTCCTGGACTTCCCCAACATCGGGAGCAATCTTCCTGCATCTAGCCTGTCCAACCCCTTAAGATTTTTGTACGTTTCTATAAGATCCCCTCTCAATCTCCTAAATTCTAGAGAGTATAAACCAAGTCTATCCAGTCTTTCTTCATAAGACAGTCCTGACATCCCAGTAATCAGTCTGGTGAACCTTCTCTGCACTCCCTCTATGGCAATAATGCCCTTCCTCAGATTTGGAGACCAAAACTGTACGCAATACTCCAGGTGTGGTCTCACCAAGACCCTGTACAACTGCAGTAGAACCTCCCTGCTCCTGTACTCAAATCCTTTTGCTATGAAAGCTAACATACCATTCGCTTTCTTCACTGCCTGCTGCACCTGCATGCCCACTTTCAATGACTGGTGTACCATGACACCCAGGTCTCGCTGCATCTCCCCTTTTCCTAGTCGGCCACCATCGTTGTCACCTGTCTGAACACCTCATTGTCACCTTCCCCTCCGCCAAACAATGAACCATCCCAACAATTCCTTGATCAGCGTCTGCTTTGATCTGTCATTTTCACACTCTTACCCTTCCATATCTCAAGCTTCTCTCCCCCCAGGACTCTCAGCCTGAAAAGGGGGCTCGACCTGAAACGTCACCCATTCCTTTTGCCCAGAGATGCTGCCTGACCCGCTGAGTTACTCCAGCATATTGTGTCTGCCTTGGGTGTAACCCAGCATCTGCAGTCCCTTCCTACACAACGATATTCCCTTTACTTTTAACAACACATCATGGTGTGACTAATGTAGACAAAAATGCTGGAGAAACTCAGCGGGTGCAGCAGCATCTATGGAGCGTAGGAAATAGGCAACGTTTCGGGCCGAAACCCGTAAGGGTTTCGGCCCGAAACGTTGCCTATTTCCTTAAGGGTTTCCTCCCGAAATGTTGCCTATTTCCTTCGCTCCATAGATGCTGCTGCACCCGCTGAGTTTCTCCAGCATTTTTGTCTACCTTCGATTTTCCAGCATCTGCAGTTCCTTCTTAAACACGTGGTGTGACTAATGCTTGCTATTTCTGTTTCTGAAGCTCTGCCTACTGGGTTGTAGTAAGATAAATTGGGGTCAGAGTGTGATAGACATTTTCCTTGGCGTGCACTTTTATTAATGTATACAGACACTCTGACAGGCTTCCAGGTGTAGAGACAACACAATAATTGCTGCTGTTACAATTGACACCCAAATACTGCAAACTGTTGTGCCAGCATTTCAAGTAACTTTTGTTTCAACAATAGCATGTAATTTGTGCAGAAGTCTTACAACATGAAAATAATTATGGCTAGATCTTTACTTTTTTATTCACCATCCTTCAGTCTGAGACCTGGTGACATGATTAAAATGTGCATTTTTGTGCATTTGAAGAGTTTTCTGAAATTCAACTTACCGAGCCGATGTCTGGAGGTTTCTGGAGAAATCTGTTGGAATAGATTTCCCTATTTCAGTTAAATTAGCGACAATTTACCAGATTTAGCCGCGTGGAATAGACCACATTGGTTTCATTTGAGCCATTGAGTCATAGAGCTGTACAGCATGGAATCAGGCCCTTCGGCACATCTTCTCCATGCCATAGAGGGAGTACACAGAAGGTTCACCAGACTGATTCCTGGGACTTTCATATGAAGAAAGACTGGATAGACTCAGCTTGTACTCGCTAGAATTTAGAAGATTGAGGGGGGATCTTATAGAAACTTACAAAATTCTTAAGGGGTTGGACAGGCTAGATGCAGGAAGATTGTTCCCGATGTTGGGGAAGTCCAGAACAAGGGGTCACACAGTTTAAGGATAAGGGGGAAATCTTTTAGGACCGAGATGAGAAAAACATTTTTCACACAGAGAGTGGTGAATCTGTGGAATTCTCTGCCACAGAAGATAGTTGAGGCCAGTTCATTGGCTATATTTAAGAGGGAGTTAGATGTGGCCCTTGTGGCTAAAGGGATCAGGGGGTATGGAGAGAAGGCAGGTACATGATACTGAGTTGGATGATCAGCCATGATCATATTGAATGGCGGTGCAGGCTCGAAGGGCCGAATGGCCTACTCCTGCACCTATTTTATATGTTTCTATGTTTCTCCATGCCCACCAAGTTGAAAATGAGGGTAGACACAAGTGCTGGAGAAACTCAGCAGGTGAGGCAGCATCTATGCAGCGACGTTTCGGGTCGAGACCCTTCTTCAGTCTAGAGATTGGGATGTCAGGTGACACCACTTTGTGTTTCATTTAAGATTCCCAGGTGCGTTTCCCTCATCAAGACGATTCGTAACAAGGTTTTTGCATTGCAAATATATTTGGACATGTGCCATATTTTGTCGCTGTTAGTTAGTGCACAGGATAGCGCCGAGTCAGCAGAAACGCCACAAACAATTTCCGACCTTATTCAGAGTCTATGGAGCCTGGTCAATGTAAATCACATTAGGAACATCGCAGCAAATGTACAGGCGTGCGGGGCGCTATCTTGCAATTTCATTTTTATTCTCTGCAATAAGATAGCTTTAAAGGTTACACTTTTATTTAGTGCAGTCTTTCTGCATTTTCAAAAGGTCTCCGATTAGAGTCTAAACTGAGGTCTCAAAACAGTCTCTGCGGAGCAGAATAGTGTGCAGTCTGCACCACATTAGCGGGCACTTAGTTCCAGCGAGAGGCTGCACGGACTAGGATTGCTTCCTCCCCAACGCCTGAGGTTGAGGCGAGACCTGGTAGGTGTATAAAATTATGAGTTCATAACTTCATAAGTGATAGGAGGAGAATTAGGCCATTCGGCCCATCAGGTCTACTCTGCCATTCAATCATGGCTGATCTATCTCTCCCTCTCAACCCCATTCTCCTGCCTTCGCCCCATAACCTCTAACACCTGCACTAATCAAAAATCTATCTATCTCTGTTTTAAAGATATCCACATACTTGGCCTCCACAGCCTTCTGCGGCAATGAATTCCACAGATTCACCACCCTCTGACTAAAGAAATTCCTCCTCATCTTTCTAAAGATACATCCTGAGGTTATGACCTCTGGTCCTAGACTCTCCCGCGAATGGAAACATCCTCTCCACATCCGCTAGCCAGGGCGATGTTGGGTCTGAGAGTGTTTACACAGAGGGTGGTGGGTGTCTGGAACACGCTGGCAGGGGTGGTTGTGGAGGCAGATACGATAGTGGTGATTAATAGGCTTTTTGACATGGATATGCAGGATAAAACGAGAAGACCAAGCATTAAGATGGAGTAACTCAGCGGGTCAGGCAGGATCTGTGGAGAACATGGATAGGTGACGTTTCACAGAGTGCTGGAGTAACTCAGCGGGTCAGGCAGCATCTGTGGAGAACATGGATAGGTGACGTTTCACCGAGTGCTGGAGTAACTCAGCGGGTCAGGCAGCATCTGTGGAGAAAAGGAATAGGTGATGTTTCGGGTTGCGACCCTTCTTCAGACTCAAGTTGTAGACTTAGTTTAGTTTAGAGATACAGCACGAAAACAGGCCCTTCGGCCCACCGAGTCTGTGCCGACCAGCGATCCCTGTACACTAACACTATCCTACACCCACTAGGGACAATTTACAATTTTACCACAGCCAATGAACCTACAAACCTGCACGTCTTTGGAGTCTGGGAGGAACCCGGAGAAAACCCACGCAGGTCACGGGGAGAACGTACAAACTCCGTACAGGCAGCGCCCGTAGTCAGGATCGAACCTGGGACTCTGACGCCGTGAGGCAGCAACTCTACCGCTGCGCCACCATGCCGTGCCTTGTACGACCTTAAATCCCAAATCAAGACCTTTTCCTGTCACTGACCACTCCCACATTGAAGACGAAGGCGGCTTCACTGCAGCGGGAAGGTACTTCAAACGTACGTTACCAACAGAAACTTCCTCCCGACAAAACAGCTTGCAGAGAGAATTGTGGCTGTCGTGAGGGAAAACATTCATGACAATATTTCAAAGGAGCGCTCACAGATGTCAAATTTAATAACCAAAGTATTCCGTCTGTTGTCTGATAACTGGGTGATCTTGCATGAAAGACTCGTGTACGTGAGGTAGAGGAACTCCGGTGGAATCCAGCACAATTACTGAGCAGCGAATGGTCTCACTGGGCAGGGCCAGCAGGACAAGACAAAGTGCTGGAGTAACTCAGCTGGTCAGGCAGCATCCGTGGACAGTGGGTGGGTCAGGACCCGCTAGAATTTAGGAGATGGAGGGGGGATCTTATAGAAACTTACAAAATTCTTAAGGGGTTGGACAGGCTAGATGCAGGAAGATTGTTCCCGATGTTGGGGAAGTCCAGGACAAGGGGTCACAGTTTAAGGATAAGGGGGAAATCCTTTAGGACCGAGACAAGAAAAACATTTTTCACACAGAGAGTGGTGAATCTGTGGAATTCTCTGCCACAGAAGGTAGTTGAGGCCAGTTCATTGGCTATATTTAAGAGGGAGTTAGATGTGGCCCTTGTGGCTAAAGGGATCAGGGGGTATGGAGAGAAGGCAGGTACAGGATACTGAGTTGGATGATCAGCCATGATCATATTGAATGGCGGTGCAGGCTCGAAGGGCCGAATGGCCTACTCCTGCACCTATTGTCTATGTTTCTATGTTTCTATGACCCTTCTTCAGGCTGATGGAGTGGAGAATGTGGGGTGAAAAAGGGTGGGGCAAGAGGCGGCAAGTGATAGGTGGATACTTGTGGGGGGGGGGGAGTAGTGGAGGGGGGTTAACTGGCAGGTTAAATGGCCCTTCAGCCCATCGAGTCCGCACCGACCAGCGATCCCCGCACACTCACACTATCGTACACACACTAGGGACAATTCACACTTATATCAAGCCAATTAACCTACAAACCTGTAAGTTCATAAGTGATAGGAGCAGAATTAGGCCATTCGGCCCATCTAGATGATTCTGAGATTCGATCATGGATGATCTATCTTTCCATCTTAAACCAATTAGTTAAGTTTAGTTTAGTGACACAGCGCAGTAACAGGCCCTTCGGCCCATCGAGTCCGCACCGGCCGCCGATCCCCGCACACTCACACTACCCTACACACTCCAGGGACAATTTTCACATGTACACCAAGCCAATTAACCTACAAACCTGTATGTATTTGGAGTGTGGGAGGAAAATGAAGATCTTGGAGAAAACCCACGCAGGTCACGGGCGGGGGGATCGTGCAAACGCCGTG
The DNA here is from genome assembly GCF_010909765.2 of Amblyraja radiata. NCBI lineage: Eukaryota > Metazoa > Chordata > Chondrichthyes > Rajiformes > Rajidae > Amblyraja > Amblyraja radiata. The sequence goes on along the minus strand of NC_045982.1, from coordinate 1,227,832 downwards.
GTCAGGATCGAACCCGGGTCTCTGGCGCTCTGAGGCAGTAGCTCTACGCTGTGCCACCGCACCACCCTAATTAGATGAATTGGGTAGGGGACAGAGAGGGTGGAGATACTAACTAGGGTTGCAGGTGATAAGTGGGGTTGACAGCAGGGTTGAGACTGATCCGGTCCCAACACAAAACATCTATCCATTCCACTCCTGTGACCCAGAGGGCGGTGGAGGCCGGTTCTCTGGATGCTTTCAAGAGAGAGCTAGATAGGGCTCTTGAAGATGGCGGAGTCAGGGGATATGGGGAGAAGGCAGGAACGGGGTACTGATTGTGGATGATCAGCCATGATCACATTGAATGGCGGTGCTGGCTCGAAGGGCCGAATGGCCTCTACTCCTGCACCTATTGTCTATTGTCCCACTGAGTTCCTCCAGTACTTTGTGCTTCACTCAAATCTCTAGTATTCATTCTATGAGAATAGGAGTTGGGAGGTCATGTTGCAGTTGTATTAGATCTTGGGGATGTCATCATTTAGTGTATTGTGTTCTGTTCTGGGCTGAACTGTTATAGGAAAGATGTCGTCGAGCTGGAAAGGGTGCTGAGATGATTTACGAAGATGTTATCAATACTCGACGGCCCTGAGCTACAGGGAGAGGTTGAGCAGGCTGGGACTCTACTCCTTGGAGCGCAGGATGATGAGGGTTGATCTTATAGAGGTGTATAAAACCATGAGAGGAATAGATCGGGTAGACGCACAGAGTCTCTTGCCCAGAGTAGGGGAATCGAGGACCAGAGGACATAGGTTTAAGGTGAGGGGGGAAAAGATTTAATAGGAATCTGAGAGGTAACTTTTTCACACAAAGGGTGGTGGGTGTATGGAACAAGCTGCCAGAGGAGGTAGTTGAGGCTGGGACTATTGCAATGTTTAAGAAACATCTGGACAGGTTACATGGATAGGACGGGTTTGGAGGCCAAACGCAGGCAGGTGGGACTAGTGTAGATTGGACATGTTGGTCAGTATGAGCAAGTTGGGCCAAAGGGCCTGTTTCCACCCACACTCCAAAGACAATAGACAATAGGTGCAGGAGTAGGCCATTCGGCCCTTCGAGCCAGCACCACCATTCAATGTGATCATGGCTGATCATCCACAATCAGTACCCCGTTCCTGCCTTTCCCCCTGACTCTGCTATTTTTAAGAGCCCTATCTAGCTCTCTCTTGAAGGCATCCAGAGAACCTGCCTCCACTGCCCTCTGAAGCAGAGAATTCCACAGACTCACCACTCTCTGTGAGAAAAAGTGTTTCCTCATCTCCGTTCTAAATGGCTTACTCCTTATTCTTAAACTATGTGTGGCCCCTGGTTCTGGACTCCCCCAACATCGGGAACATGTTTCCTGCCTCTAGCGTGTCCAAGCCCTTAACAATCTTATATGTTAAATCTTTGGTTTAAACCAGCACCTGCAGTTCCTTCCCACACAGAGAAGCTGAGGGTAGATTAGTACAAGACCCTTCTTCAGACAGAGTCAGGGGGAGAGGGAGATAAGGAAGGGTAAGTTGTGAACAGGACAGATCAAAGGAGAAGATGTTGAAGGAGCTGTAGAACGGTGCATTGCTAACTGAGGGGACGGTGACAAGGAGGCGTACAATCTGTGATGTTTAATCATGGGGACAGTGGAAATGTGAATCCATCAGCTGGTGACTGTGTGGGTTGTGTAGTGAGCAATGCAGTTGGTGGAGACACAGGCAGTGAGTCTGGAGACAGAGGTACCTGGAGCCCAGACTCCACATCACTCAGCGTGGCAGAGTCCGCAGCCATCCCTCTCCTGCCTGTCAGCATCCTCACCGCCTGCCATGTGGGTATTACTCACACTCCAGCCAAGGTCAGGCCAGCATCCACCCCTCCCACACCCCGCACCACCTCACCCTGCAGAGCAGAGGCACACTGCAACACAGGCACGCAGGAAGGAACTGCAGACGCTGGTTTAAACCGAAGATAGACACAACATGCCGGAGTAACTCAGCGGGACAGGCAGCATCTCATTCTCTGGAGCCGAGTTACTCCAGCTTTTTGTGTCTATCTTCGGTTTACACCAGCATCTGCAGTTCCCTCCTACACATATCGACTGCTCCACTGTGAGATCGCCTCAAGGTATCTCCCCCTCCCCTGACATCAGTCTGAGGAAGGGTCTTGACCAGAAACGCCACCCATTCCTTCTCTCCAGAGATGATGCCTGTCCCGCTGAGTTACTCCAGCATTTTGTGTCTATGTACAGACTGGAATACATCAAAGATCTGCGGGAGGGAGGGGGGGAGAGAGGAGAGGGGGGGAGAGAGGGGGGAGAGAGGGGGGGAGGAGAGAGGGGGGACGGTTGGGGGGGGGGGGGTGGAGAGGAGACTAGTGGGGAGGGGGGAGGTGGGAGTGGGGAGGGCGGGGCGGGGGTGGGGGGGGAGGAGAGAGTGGGGGGAGGGGGGGCGGTGGTGGGGGGGGGAGGGGGGTGGGGGGCGAGTGGGGGGCGGTGGGGGGGGGGTGGAGGCTTTCAGACACCATGCTGCTGCATAACCCTTGAAGGATGGAACAAGCTTCACACATTAATTGATGTCTTCAGATGTTTGAAGTAATGTACAGTTTCCACACTATGAAAGCAGATGATCAAAGATCAGACTAAAGCAAAACCAGGATATGCCTGAGTGTACTCTTGCATCTAGCTGTCAAAGGTACAGCTTTTTATTTTACATTTGAGGTTTAGTTTAGAGATACAGCACGAAAACAGGCCCTTCGGCCCACTGAGTCCATGCCGACCAACAACCCCCTTCTTCAGACTGATGTCAGGGGAGGGGACAGGGATAGAATCTAGTCGGAGACAATGAGATTGGTGGAAGAACTAGGAAGGGGAGGGGATGGAGAGAGAGGGAAAGCAAGGGTTACTTGAAGTTAGAGAAGTCAATGTTTATACCGCTGGGATGTAATATAAGATGCTGTTCCTCCAATCTGCTCACATCTTGTCCGCAATATTCACAATTGTGCTCTGCAAATACCCACAGGAAATCTTTAACATAGAAACATAGATAGAAAGAGTGGAAATAGGTGCAGGAGTAGGCCATTCGACCCTTCCAGCCAGCACCGCCATTCAATGTGATCACGGCTGATCATCCACAATCAGTACCCCGTTCCTGCCTTCTCCCCATATCACTTGGTTCCGTTAGCCCCAAGACTAGGATCGTAGGCTCCGCGATGGTAATTCCGCGCTGCGCCCGCTGCTGAAACTCTGGGCGGTCTCCGGTTGGATAGGCCGCGCCAATCTAGTCGGTAGACCGCGTGGAGGGCGAAGATGTGACACGGAAAAAAGACACATCTACATCCAGGTAAGTGACTGCAAAACGGGTACAAACCACCACCCCCCCAAACACACGATAACACAAGAACCCAAACACACCAGATCCCCCCCAATAACACACACACCCAAACGACCCCCCGCTACCCCCCCCCTCTATCCCCCAACCCCCCTCCCATCCACCCCCTATCCCCCCTCCCTATCCCCCCCCTCCCCTTATCTCCCCCACCCCCTATAAGCCTCCCAACCCCCACATTAGACACACTGAGATACATTAAAACATACATTTAGACTCAATAAAAATACCAATAAAGGCGAAAGGATTGAGGAGACAACGGGCGGTGGTGAATGGCTAAGTACTGCCCCCACCGACAAGTCATGGCATCCAACCAGACACAGTCCAGTCGGCTGGCCTGGACATTGGATGGCTTTACTCTTCCTGGTACCCCAACATCAGCACCTTATGGTCACCATCGATCGGCAACTTGAATGGCCTTGCCAGATGGACAGCACAGTGTTTATTATGTAGAATACACAACCTCTGACCCACACACATGGCTCACAGGCTGGCTATCGATTACAGCTCAGCATTCAACACCATTATACCCTCTAAACTGATCACCAAACTCGGTAACCTGCGCATCGACCCCTCCCTCTGCAACTGGATTCTGGACTTTCTAACCAACAGACCCCAGTCTGTTAGGTTAGACAAGCACACCTCTTTAACCCTCACCCTGAACACCGGCGTTCCACAGGGCTGTGTGCTGAGCCCCCTCCTCTACACCCTCTTCACCTATGACTGCACACCTGTACATGGTACTAACACCATCATCAAGTATGCAGATGATACAACGGTTATTGGCCTCATCAGCAACAACGATGAGTCGGCCTACAGGGAGGAGGTCCAGCACTTAGCAGCATGGTGCGCTGACAACAACCTGGCCCTTAACTCCAAGAAGACCAAGGAGCTCATTGTGGACTTCAGGAAGTCTAGGGGCGGCACGCACACCCCCATCCACATTAACGGGACGGAGGTGGAACGTGTTTCTAGCTTCAGGTTCCTGGGTGTTAACATCTCCGATGACCTCTCTTGGACCCACAATACCTCAACTCTGATCAAGAAGGCTCACCAGCGTCTCTTCTTCCTGAGGAGACTGAAGAAGGTCCATCTGTCTCCTCAGATCCTGGTGAACTTCTACCGCTGCACCATCGAGAGCATCCTTACCAACTGCATCACAGTATGGTATGGCAACTGCTCTGTCTCTGACCGGAAAGCACTGCAGAGGGTGGTGAAAATTGCCCAACGCATCACCGGTTCCTCGCTCCCCTCCATTGAGTCTGTCCAAAGCAAGCGTTGTCTGCGGAGGGCGCTCAGCATCGCCAAGGACTGCTCTCACCCCAACCATGGACTGTTTACCCTCCTACCATCCGGGAGGCGCTACAGGTCTCTCCGTTGCCGGACCAGCAGGTCCAGGAACAGCTTCTTCCCGGCGGCTGTCACTCTACTCAACAACGTACCTCGGTGACTGCCAATCACCCCCACCCCCCCCCCCCCCCGGACACTCCTCCCACCAGAAAAAAAATTTGCATTACTACGACTGTATGTATGTAAATATATATATTTATTGCTCATTATTCTATGTGGCTTTTCTAGGGAGATGCTAACTGCATTTCAAATAAAGTTTGAATCTGAATCTGAATCTGAATCTGAATCCTACAGGATTTAGATAAGTTTAGAGATACAGCGCGGAAACAGGCCCTTCGGCCCACCGAGTCCGTGCCGACCAGCGATCCCCGTACACTAACACTACCCTACACCCACACACACACACACACACACTAGGGGCAATTTGACACTTCTACCAAGCCAATGAACCTACAAACCTGCACGTCTTTGGAGTGCGGGAGGAAACCAGAGCACCTGGAGAAAACCCACGCAGGTCACGGGGAGAACGTGCAAACTCCGTACAGACAGCACCCGCAGTCAGGATCGAACCCGGGTCTCTGGCGCTGTGAGGCAGCAGCTCTACCCGCTGCCCCACCCCGAGTTTAGTTTAGTTTATTGTCACATGTGCTGAGGTACAGTGAACAACTTGAAGCCACTAGGAGTAATTATCACCAGACCACGCGCTTGGCCACTTGCAACTCACTTGAGCAGCTTTCATCAACCACTGTGTCTATCTGCTCCACCACTGCTGCACAGGGGTCGATGCAACTCTGCACAAAGCTGCACCATGCACCGCTAGGACAAGTGCAGCAGCGCATGGGAACACCACCACCTGGTGGAGTTATGAGGGACTGCAGATGCTGGAACCTATGCTGGAGGAACCCAGTGGGTCAGGCAGCATCTGCGGAGGGAGTGGACAGACGATGTTTTTGGGTCAAGACCCTTCATCCATCCCTCCACAGATGCTGCCTGACCCGCTGAGTTATTCCAGCACTCTGCGAAACATAGAAACATAGATAATAGGTGCAGGAGTAGGCCATTCGGCCCTTCGAGCCTGCACCGCCATTCAATATGATCATGGCTGATCATCCAACTCAGTATCCCATCCCTGCCTTCTCTCCATACCCCCTGATCCCTTTAGCCACAAGGGCCACATCTAACTCCCTCTTAAATATAGCCAATGAACTGGCCTCAACTACCTTCTGTGGCAGAGAATTCCACAGATTCACCACTCTCTGTGTGAAAAATGTTTTTCTCATCTCGGTCCTAAAAGATTTCCCCCTTATCCTTAAACTGTGACCCCTAGTTCTGGACTTCCCCAACATCGGGAACAATCTTCCTGCATCTAGCCTGTCCAACCCCTTAAGAATTTTGTAAGTTTCTATAAGATCCCCCCTCAATCTTCTAAATTCTAGCGAGTGCAAGCCGAGTCTATCCAGTCTTTCTTCATATGAAAGTCCTGCCATCCCAGGAATCAGTCTGGTGAACCTTCTCTGTACTCCCTCTATGGCAAGAATGTCTTTCCTCAGATTAGGAGACCAAAACTGTACGCAATACTCCAGGTGTGGTCTCACCAAGACCCTGTACAACTGCAGGAGAACCTCCATGCTCCTATAGTTGAAACGATAGGTGAAACGTCACCTATCCATGTTCTCCACAGATGCTGCCTGACCCGCTGAGTTACTCCAGCACTCTTTTTGTAGACCAAGAGAGGGCGCTAATCGTGCATCAATCTGTCGTTCACAGTAACACCCCCCTCGTTTCTCTCCCCCTCTCCCCATCTACCCAGCAACAATAGACATTGTCCAAGTCACATCCAGGCAAATGAACAGCTCCTCCATCAAGGGGCGCTGACAAAACATTGTCTCCCCTCTCACCTTAAACCCACTGACTCTGCTTCTTGGTTCCTGCACCCTAGATAAAAGATTCTGAGCGTTCACCCTATATATTCCCCTCATTATTTTTTTCACTCCTCATCATCTTATAGAAACATATAAAATGATAAAAGGACTGGACAAGCTAAATGCAGGAAAAATGTTCCCATTGTTGGGCGAGTCCAGAACCAGGGGCCACAGTCTTAGAATAAAGGGGAGGTCATTTAAGACTGAGGTGAGAAAAAAAAATTTCACCCAGAGAGTTGAGAATTTATGGAATTCCCTGCCACAGAGGGCAGTGGAGGCCAAGTCACTGGATGGATTTAAGAGAGAGTTAGATAGAGTTCTAGGGGCTACTGGAGTCAAGGGATATGGGGAGAAGGCAGGCACGGGTTATTGATAGGGGGCGATCAGCCATGATCACAATGAATGGCGGTGCTGGCTCGAAGGGCCGAATGGCCTCCTCCTGCACCTATTTTCTATGTTTCTATGTTACCCTGTTGCCTCCATTTCACCTCCAGCCCATGTCACTGACTCCACCCATCTGACACCCCCCCCCCCCCTTAAGTCTGAAGAAGGGTCCCGACCCAAGACGTCACCTGGCCACTTTCTCCACAGATGCCTCCTGACCCACTGAGTTACTCCTGCACTTTGTGCCTACCTCCCCTCACCTGTATCCACCTATCACTTTCTGTGCTTTGTCCTGCCCCCACCTCCCATTCCCAGCTTTCTCTGTCTTACCTCTTCAGCCTGAAGAAGGTTCCCGTCCCGAAACATCGTCTGTCCATTCCCCCCCACAGACGCCGCACTTTGTGTTCTATTCATTTCAACGGCATTTCACATCATGGTCTGGTTTGGCTCAGCCACCAAGCACGACACCTGGAGGCTGCAGCGAATCATCCGATCAGCAGAGAAGATTATTGGCTGCAACCTTCCCTCCATTGATGAACTGTACACTGCAAGGGCCAGGAAGCGAGCGGGCAAGATCATCTCTGACCCCTCTCACCCTGGCCACAAACTCTTTGAATCACTTCCCTCTGGAAGGCGACTCCGGACTGTCAGAGCTGCCACAGCCAGACATAAAAATAGTTTTTATCCACGAGTAGTTGCTCTACTCAACAGCCAACAATCTGTAGCCTCTTTTTACTCTGTTATTTTATTTAATTCACATGTTTAATCGATTCTTCTTCTTTCGTGTGGCGTGCACAGCCTAAAGTTGTTGGACAACTTGTTCTATTTGATCTTCCGTTTGTGCACGTCGAGTTAATTGCATTAGTCGAAACAGGGCGGACCACGTGAAGGTTGCAATCTTCCACCCCGTTTAATCGATAATGTTTTATTATTAATGTTTAATGTTTTATGTGTCATTCCTAACTGTCACTGTATGCCATGTTGTCACTTGTGGGTGGAGCACCAAGGCAAATTCCTTGTATGTGAATACTTGGCCAATAAACTTATTCATTCATTCATTCATTCATTCAACTGAAAGACAACTTGCAAATATAAACACTTCCAGTTCCATTCAGTTCAGTTTATTGTCACGTGTACCGAGGTACAGTGAAAAGCTTTTGTTGCAGGTACAGCATTTGTTGTTGAATGCTATCCAGTCAGCGGAAAGACAATACATGATTACAATCGAGACATTTACAGTGTACAGATACAGGTAAGGACATTCCTTATCAAATTCCTTATTAAGGAATTAACTCCGGCATTCCCTCTCTCTCTATCCCTCCCCCACCCATGTCACACCAGCTTCTCGTTCACACACAACAAACAGCTAACTGAAAGACAACTTGCAAATATAAACACTTCCAGTTTCCTTTATCATCATTACTTTTTTCAATATCTTTCATTCACTGTTCTTTATCTCTCTACGCCATCATCTCTATCTCTCGTTTCCCTTTTTCCCCCCGAGGGTCTCGACCCGAAACATCGCCCATTCCCTCTCTCCAGGGATGCTGCCTGTCCCGCTGAGTTACTCCAGCACTCTGTGTCTATCCTTATTAAAGAATGTCCTTCCTTTACCAACCTGAACACCATTTATCCGTGTTGAGTTTGTAGTGACCTGCCCAGAGGACGAGGCACTCGATGTGGCAGAGTGTGTTGTGGTGTCAATTACAACGAATTATCCACCTCCATTGTAAGTCGATGTCAAACACCATTCTCCAATGATATCGAGGGAGGAGGGGAGACCTCTTCTAACATCAAACGGTCAACGTTACAGGTTGGATCTGAATGATTCGGCAACAGTACCGTATCTCTGTGATGCTGGAGACTTGTTGCCACTTGCTCTATTATTAGGGGCAAACTCTGTCGAGGGATACATCAGAATATTCCAATCCTCTAGAAGATGACTGATACGTGGAAGCAGCCTTTCCTTGAGCTCCAGAAGGTGTATTACATAGCTCTCTGTTCTCTCGGGATTCCAGGTACAACATTCTTTATTCCTTTTATTCCATATACGCTGGGTTTTGTACTATTCAGTTCATAGCGTTGAGCATTGCAGAGCGACAGAGTTAAATATTTACTCCACTAGATTGGTGCCGGCAAACGCTCACCATATGTTAAGCTGCTCATTCCTGGGATCATTCTCGTAAACCAAACACTAATCAGAACATCAAAAAAATGAAAAGGTCTTGTAAAATATATATAGAGGTACTTGCTCCTCAAAGAACCGGGTCTCGTTGTAAAACAGTAAAACAGTGTACACCTTGTTTTGAACTCGGGAACATCTCACAACTAGTTTTTTTTTAAACCTGCAAACGATGAGAAAAGCAAAGCGTTTAAAAAAAGATTCAACATCTGTAAATTAAACAAAACACAGAAACCAAACTGCGAGATCAAGGGGGGGGGGGGCTCTGAGAACATCAAGGAGGGGGACCAGGCCCGGGAGGAGGGGAGCGTCGAGACGGTTGGGGGTCTCGGAGGGGCACCTGTGCAGGTGTGGGCCGACTTAAGGGCCTGTCCCACTTGGCCATTTTTTCACGACTGCCGGCGTCAAATCTGTGTCGACTATTGAACATTTCAAAATCCAGCGGCGACAAAAAAAGTTGATGCTGTTCAACAGCTGGTTTGTATATCGAGTCATCGAGTGATACAGTGTGGAAACAGGCCCTTGCCCACACTGCCCAACATGCCCCAGCTACACTAGTCCCAGTGTGGAAACAGGCTCTTGCCCACACCGCCCAACATGCCCCAGCTACACTAGTCCCAGAGTGATACTGCAGTTGTACAGGGTCTTGGTGAGACCACACCTGGAGTATTGCGTACAGTTTTGGTCTCCAAATCTGAGGAAGGACATTATTGCCATAGAGGGAGTACAGAGAAGGTTCACCAGACTGATTCCTGGGATGTCAGGACTGTCTTATGAAGAAAGACTGGATAGACTTGGTTTATACTCTCTAGAATTTAGAAGATTGAGAGGGGATCTTATAGAAACTTACAAAATTCTTAAGAGGTTGGACAGGCTAGATGCAGGAAGATTGCTCGCGATGTTGGGGAAGTCCAGGACAAGGGGTCACAGCTTAAGGATAAGGGGGAAATCCTTTAAAACCGAGATGAGAAGAACTTTTTTCACACAGAGAGTGGTGAATCTGTGGAATTCTCTGCCACAGAGGGTAGTTGAGGTCACAGTTCGTTGGCTATATTTAAGATGGAGTTAGATGTGGCCCTTGTGGCTAAAGGGCTCAGGGGGTATGGAGAGACGGCAGATACAGGATACTGAGTTGGATGATCAGCCATGATCATATTGAATGGCGGTGCAGGCTCGAAGGGTCGAATGGCCTACTCCTGCACCTAATTTCTATGTTTCTATGTTTCTATACAGTGTGGAAACAGGCCCTTGCCCACACCGCCCAACATGCCCCAGCTACACTAGTCCCACCTGCCTGTGTTTGGCCCATATCCCTTTAGACCTGTCCTATCCATGTACTTGTCTAAATGTTTCTTAAACGTTCCATACACCCACCACCCTTTGTGTAAAAAAGTTACTCCTCAGGTTCTTATTAAATCTTCCCCCCCCCTCCCCCCCTCTCATGATTTTGTACACAATTAGATTGGATGAGATACAGCATCGAAACAAGCCCTTTGGCCCATCATTGAAACATAGAAAGATAGAAAATAGGTGCAGGAGTAGGCCATTCAGCCCTTCGAGCCAGCACCGCCATTCATTGTGATCATGGCTGATCGTCTCCAATCAATAACCCGTGCCTGCCTTCTCCCCATATCCCTTGACTCCACTAGCCCCTAGAGTTCTATCTCTCTATCTGGACTCCATCGAGTCAGTGCCGACCACCCATTCACACTAGTTCCATGCTATCCCACTTTCTCATCCACTCCCTACACACTAGGGAGTATTTTACAGAAGTTAATTAACCTGCAAACCCGCATCTTTGGGGCGTGAGAGGAAACTGGAGCACCTGGAGGAAACCCACACAGTCACAGAGAGAACATGCAAACTCTACACAGTCAGCACCCAACTCCACACAGACAGCGCCCGAGGTCAGGATCGAACCTGGGTCCCTGAGGCTGGGAGGCAGTTGCTCTACCCACTGCGCCACCGTGCCCCCATTGGCCAAATTGAACTCGCTTGCCTCCTGACACTTGAGTTTTGATGACAATATTCTCTGGGTGACACTAACTTGTTGCCCTCTGTTGATGTGTGTTTGCAGGGAACCTATTTGCGATCTACATCATCTGTTGCCGAGCATGCGGTCTGTCTAAGACAACAACCATCTACCTGGTGGCTCTGGCTGTGTCTGACACCCTGTGCCTGGTGTGGGCGGGCATCCTCAACCTGACCAAGCTGTGGCAGGCTCCGGGCAGCAGCTGGGTCTACACTCACTGGTGGTGTACGTCTATTGTGCTAGAGTACGCCACCATCCTTCTCTCTGTGTGGATCACCACTGCCTTCACCATCGAGAGATACCTGGTGCTGTTCAACAAGAGACTGCAGCTTCAGGTGGCCAAGCCCAGGAACACACTGTGGGCACTTGTGCTGACTGTCATCCTCTCCCTTGCCTTGACAACCATGGCCTTCATGATGAATGTATTTGCCAGGCACTCGCTGGCCGCCACTGTTTGGGTTTCGAGGAACTTTAGCAGCGGCCAGCGCAGGGAATGTGGACCCTCCAACCGCACACGGAACCCGGCTACAATCTGGCTGCACACGGTCATCTCTGGTGGCGTTCCCTACCTCCTAATCCTGGTGTTCAGTACGCTGATAGCCTACAGGCTCCACAAAGGAACCAAGATCCATTCAGAATCTGACAACGCTGCTTTCAAGACCACCAGGATCAGAACCAGGAGGTCTGCCCACATCATGCTGGTGGTCTCCTTTGCTGCCGTGGCCCTGGGTTTGCCCAGGTTCATCTCCGAGTGCCTGCCCAGCAGCTTAGACGGGCTGAACTACTTTGACTACAGTGTGGTGAGCAGCGTGGTCCCTGACATTCTCTTCATGCTTCAGTGGTTCAACTCAGCCATCAACTTCTGGCTTTTCTGCTCAGCCTCGTCCGCCTTCCGGCAAGAGTGTTGGACCATCCTCACCTTCACCAACTGCAGGAGGAAGCCCCCTGTCCATGTGGCCACTCTGCCCATCAACACCCTGAAGAGCGTGTACCGTCTAACCCAACTCAAGACCCAAACCCCACTTCAGCTGCCGAAGAACTGAGGCCAGTTCACCACCGGCCCACCGAGTCCACACCGCCCAGCGATCGCCCATTCACACGAGTTCCACCGAGTCCACACCGCCCAGCGATCGCCCATTCACACGAGTTCCACCGAGTCCACGCCTCCCAGCGATCGCCCATTCACACGAGTTCCACCGAGTCCACGCCGCCCAGCGATCGCCCATTCACACGAGTTCCACGTTATCCCACATTCACATCCACTCCCTACACAACAGGGGCAACTTACAGAGGGGCGATTAACCTACAAACCTGCAAGTCTTTGGGATGTGGGAGGAAACCAGAGCACCCGGAGGAAACCCACGTGGTCACAGGGAGAACATGCAAACTCCGCCCAGACAGCACCCTTGGTCAGGATCAAATCATTTTGGGTCGAGACCCTTGTTCAGAAACATCACCCATTCCTTCTCGTCCAGAGATGCTGCCTGTCCTGCTGAGTTACTCCAGCATATTGTGCCTTTCTTTGGTGTGAAGCAGCACCTGCAGTTCCTTCCTACACAGTAAACTAAACTAAAGATAGACACAAAGTGCTGGAGTAACTCAGCCGGTCAGGCAGCATCTCTGGAGAGATGGAATGGGTGACTTTTCAGGTCGAGACCAGACTTCAGTCTGATTAAAGTTAGTCCGAGGGTCTCCAATGAGGTAGATAGTGGCTAGACACAAAAATCTGGAATAACTCAACGGGACAGGCAGCATCTCTGGAGAGATGGAATGGATGACTTTTCAGGTCGAGACCCTTCCTCGGACTGGTTAGGGATAAGGGAAATGAGAGATATTTGTTTAAACCAGCATCTGCAGTCCCTGGGAGTGGGTGAGGACCAGTCTCTAGGTGTTGCTGGGATGCTACAGTTTGCTGATACCACTGACAGCCCAGTGAAGGAACGGCCAGACTGGAGCTAGGGAGTGGGATTTATAACCAATCCCAGGTGCCATTTGCTTGTCAGGCTACTGCGCCTACAACTAATCTTCGCTCTGCCAGAGATTTTATTAAAGTGTTGCCTGTGATAGGATTTATTATCTGCGATCACGCTGCACACTGCCAGACGTTCGATGCACCAGCTCAGACGATTACACGTCAGAGGCACAGCTTTTTTTTTTTTGAAGAGATTTTCCCAGACAAATTTAGCTTAGTTTAGAGATACAGCATGGAAACAGGCCCTTCGGCCCACCGAGTCTGTGCCGACCAGCGACCCCCGCACACTCACACTATCATACACACAATAGGGACACATTTTTGACATTTATACCAAGCCACTTAACCTGCAAACCTGCACATTTGTGGAGTGTGGGAGGAAATGGAAGATCTCGGAGAACGTACAAGGGGCCTGTTTCCATGCTGTATGGCTCCAAAACCTTGCGTATTCTTTCATAAGTGACATCACAGTGTGGATTCGGTGGGCCGAAGGGCTTGTTATCTCTCTGAACTAAACTAAACTGTGAAAGAGGTGGGGGTGGCTTTTTTGCAGCTTCTCCCCCCTGCCCCCCCACCTGTCCGAAGAAGGATCTCGACCTGAAATGTCACCTCCCCATTTCCCTCCACAGATGCTGCCTGACTCGCTGAGATTTTCCGGCACTTTGCTCAAAATTCCAGCATCTGCATTTCCTCGTATCTCCAACGAACGTTGATTGTCAACTATCTTTGTTTGGGGGAAGATGCCACTTATGAAAGGGTACTCAAGGTGTTGGAGCCATACAGCATGGAAACAGGCCCTTCGGCCCAACTTGTCCGTGCCGACCAAGATGAGTTACTCCAGCACTTTGGTATAAACCAGCATCTGCAGTTCTTTCTTTCCACAGTTTACCTCCCAGGGGCTCAGATTTCCAACGGTAATCCGGAATGTTCTCTACAAGATAACGCCAAGCTGTGTGGAGGCAGGAACGTGAAGGGTTGCTGGGGCAACGTGGGGTGTCAGGGGTGAGGGATGGCTGACTCCAAGGTCAACTTCTTGCAGAATGACAAGTGGTTTGAGAGGAAGCTCATCAAATGCTAAAAATAACCGACTGGATTTTGTAAAAGGCCTTTAGCTCCGGGCCTGGCGTGGTGACTTCCTGCCTCGCAGTCGAGTTGTCAAAATATACAGCAATTTCATTCAGGCTGAAAGCTTATCTCCAGAGAAATGTCAAGTTGATGGGATTAGGAGCGCATTACGAGCGGGACACCTGAACAAATCCTTTCGCAACTTCGAAGACGGCGAGTCACCTCATCTCACCCACCCATCTCTCCCCCCAACACACAAGGCTACCAGCACCTCCCATTTACAAAACTGTGGGCACACCCTTTGCAGGAATAAACGGGAGGTCATTTAAGACTGAGGTGAGAAAATACTTTTTCACCCAGAGAGTTGTGAATTTATGGAATTCCCTGCCACAGAGGGCAGTGGAGGCCAGGTCACTGGATGGATTTAAGAGAGAGTTAGATAGAGCTCTAGGGGCTAGTGGAGTCAAGGGATATGGGGAGAAGGCAGGCGCGGGTTATTGATAGGGGACGATCAGCCATGATCACAATGAATGGCGGTGCTGGCTCGGGGCCGAATGGCCTCCTCCTGCACCTATTTTCTATGTTTCTATGAACCAGAGGGGAAGCATTCCAAATGTACGATTCACAATCCTCCCACAAAGCCAAGTAACATCAGCTTTATCGAGCTGATTAAGTGGTAACTTTTCACAGAATGACCAGTGCATTGAAATTTATCTTTCAGCATTTCGCTGCATGAAATCTTTTGATTCCAAACACAAAACGACCAAAAGTTGGAATGGTTAGAAGTCTGTAAAATAAAAATCAACATCAAGCCGTTTTGAGAAGGAACTGCAGATGCTGGAAAAATCGAAGGTGGACAAAAATGCTGGAGGAACTCAGCGGGTGAGGCAGCATCTATGGAGCGAAGGAATAGTTGACGTTTCGGGTCGAGTCTCCATAGATGCTGCCTCACCCGCTGAGTTCCTCCAGCATTTTTGTCTACCTTACATTGAACTTGAGTTCAGTTTAGTTTATTGTCACGTGTACCGAGGTACGGTGAAAAGCTTTTTTTGTTGCGCGCTAACCAGTCAGCGGAAAGACAACACATGATTACAATCGAGCCGTCCACAGTGTACAGATACATGATAAAGGGAATAACGTTTAGAGGCATGTAAAGTCCAGTAAAGTCCAATTAAAGATAGTCCTAGAGTCAATGATGGGAGGTCAGGACCGCTCTCTGGTTGATGAGAGGATGGTTCAGTTGCCTGATATCAGCTGGGAAGAAACTGTCCCTGAATCTGGTTGAACCCAAGTGATTCCTGGTTGAAGTTTGTGTTTTCACACCCACACCATTTTCCTGATGGGAGAGGGGAGAAGAGGGAGTGGCCAGGGTGGGACTGGTCCTTGATTATGCTGCTGGCCTTGCCGAGGCATACATTTTAGACTAGAGATACAACGACATATTGTGTTCAGTGTTTAAGAAGGAACTGCAGATGCTGGAAAATCGAAGGTAGACAAAAATGCTGGAGAAACTCAGCGGGTGCAGCAGCATCTATGGAGCGAAGGAAATAGGCAACGTTTCAGGCCAAAACCCTTCAGGAAGGAAATAGGTAACGTTTCGGGCCGAAACCCTTCCGGGTTTCAGCCCGAAACGTTGCCTATTTCCTTCACTCCATAGTTGCTGCTGCACCCGCTGAGTTTCTCCAGCACTTTTGTCTACCACAGACTTATTTAGTTGTGGCTACACTTAGAGTAGGTGAGAGAGAGAGGGTGGGAGGACTCGAGGGTCTGAGCTACAGGGAGAGGCTCGCACTACTGTTTGGAGGGCAGGATCTTATAGAGGTGTATCAGATCTGGAGGGGAATAGATCGGGTGAATGTGCAGTATATTTTTTCCCCAGAGTAAGGGAATCAAGAACCAGAGGACATAGGTTCAAGGTGGGAGGGGAAAGATTTTTATAGAACCTGAGGGGAATTTGTTTTCACACAGAGGGTGGCGGGTGTATGGAACAAGCTGCCAGAGGAGGTATTTGAGGCAGGTACTGTAACAACATTTAAACAACTGCTGGACGAATACCTGGGTGGGAAAGGTTTAGAGGGATATGGGCCAAACACAGGTAGGTGGCACTAGTGGAGATAGGGCTTCTTGATCAGATGGGAAAGATGGGCTGAAGGGCCTGTTTTAGTGCTGTATTCAATTCAATTCAACTTTATTGTCATTGCACAAATACAGGTACAACGAAATGCAGTTTAGCGTCTGGTCATAGTGCAAGATAGTAGAAATAAAAATAAAAATACTGGTTAACAATGTGTGGACTGTGGATGAATTAAACTGGTACATAGGCAAATAAATGTATACAAATGGGAGAGTCTAAAGATAGCTAGAGACAGGACTCAGCAGTGCAATGGTGTTATTGAAAAAGCTGTTCCATGACTCCATGACTCAAAGACTCTAAACCATTTAATAATAAATCGTCGTGATTGCTTTATTCTTACAGAAATATGCAACAAAAAAAAAGGCCTGCATTTGCTAAATCAATCCACGACAGCAAATAATTTAAGATTCAGCGAAATCAAGGATTTATTCCTGAGTTTAGTTTCGAGATACAGGCCCTTCGGCCCACCGAGCCCGTGCCGACCAGCGATCCCCGTACACCAACACTATCCTACACACACTAGGGAATATTTACATTTTCAGCGAAGCCAATTAGCCTTTGGCGTGCGGGAGGAAACCGGAGCACCCGGAGAAAACCCACGCGGGTCATGGAGAGAATGTACAAACTCCGTACAGACGCACCCGTAGTCAGGATCGAACCCAGGTACCTGGCGCCGTGAGGCAGCAGCTCTACCCGCTGCGCCACCGTGCTGCCCTGCGCTGTAAAGTGAACTTTTAAAATTAAAATAAAATGCAGAAACAATTTTTTTCCCCATGAAACTGACAATTGAGTTAATTACTACCTCCAAATGATATTCTGTTCATGAGCGATCTGAAATTCTAAGATTCATTTCAGCCTAATCATCTCTCAATCTATTGATAATGAATTTAGTTTCATTCAAACCTAATCAAGGGTTTAAGGCAGCATCTTAATCATCAGACCGGTATCAGCTGAGAGGCTGGGCTGAAATATGTTCCTGGCGCTGTGATGTTCGGTGAATGGGCAACAGTTTCATTAAAATGTTCTCAGTTAAACTGATCTTCAAATGTTGGTTTAATGAATTTAGCTTGATGCAAATCAGAGTGGCAGTGATCCAACGCACACCATGCATGTAAATCTGCATTGCAGCAATTACACAGATATATTCATCTCTCTCTCCCCCCCCCCCCGTTAACTCTTAGCCTTCCAAAACATTCAACTGGTAAAACAGGAAACTGATTACCTGTGAGTAATAGCCAAGAGTGTTTAATTGCCATATACATTGACAACACCAAAGGCCGAGCATGGTGGCGCAGCGGTAGAGTTGCTGCCTTACAGCGCTTGCAGCAACGCAGACCCGGGTTCGATCCCGACTACGGGTGCTGTCTGTACGGAGTTTGTACGTTCTCCTTCGTGACCAGCGTGGGCTTTTTCCGAGATCTTCAGTTTCCTCCCACACTACAAAGACGTTTGTAGGTAAATTGGCTTGGTCTAAATGTCCCGGGTGTGTGTAGGATAATGTTAATATGCGGGGATCGCTGGTCAGTGTGGACTCGGTGGGCCGAAGGGCCTGTTTCCCAGGTGTATCTCCAAACTAAACTAAAGGCCAACAACGGAATCCTTACCCATGAAGCACAGCAGGTCCATAAACGCATTAGGACACCGATAATAAATACATTACAATCAAAATATGATCTATTAAGAACCATAATATTAGGTAACTGTAATGATGCAAAAATAAAATCCATGGTGCAACCAAAGTCACGGTCCGTAGAAGATCATAGCTCTGTGTGGTCTTCTTGAGCCTGATTATATTCTTATACAACACGGGAACTAGAACAACCTCTTTACTATGAAACCCCAGTCTCTGTAGACCCAGTACTGACCAATCCCTTCACTCTAGACCCAACACTGACCAATCCCAATCCCTCCACTGTAGACCCAATACTGACCAATCCCTTCACTCTAGACCCAACACTGACCAATCCCAATCCCTCCACTGTAGACCCAATACTGACCAATCCCTTCACTCTAGACCCAACACTGACCAATCCCAATCCCTCCACTATAGACCCAATACTGACCAATCCCTCCACTCTAGACCAGTGGTTCCCAACGTGGGGCGTACGCCCCACAGGGGGGCAATTTGATTTTTAAGGGGGGCAATTGAGCGCGACTGAGGAGGTCTGGGTCCAAATTTCCGATTTTTGTTTTTTTGGATTTTCCATCAGGTAAACATATGTAGTTTATGTTTCAGATGTTATTTTAAGTAAATATTTTTTTGGGGGTAAAATAGGTCTTTATTGTGTAGTTATTACATAATCACCGCGCCATCGCTCTTCATGCACGTCGCACGAAGCGCGCGAGGTCATGGGAGAACCTTATTTATTGAATTGGATTTAGAAATGCGATTCAAAGAGCTTTTGCTAAGTTACCCTTATAATATCTATTTCCTCCGTTTTCTCTCAAGGGAAAACAATCCATTTTCTGAGAAGTATTTCTTTGTCTGCTCGTGCTAAAATGAGTAGTGCAAGCAAGAAGAAAGTTCGTCAGTATTCAGAGGAATATTTAAAACTTGGTTTCATACCCGCTGTCCATGATGAATGGTCACCTTTCTGCCTCTTATGCCAACAATGCTTGACCAACGAATCAGTGAAACCAGGTCGTCTTGAGGCGCATTTGAAGGCGAAACATAGTGCGTATGTAAATTCAGATTTGAATTACTTCAAATCTTTAAAGGATAAGTTTGAAAAAAGATCAACAATAAAGTCTCTGTTCACTGCACAAACTGTTACTGTCAGTCGTACTCTTGAGGCTAGTTATGAAATTTCTTTACTCATTGCTAAATCTGGAAAAAATCATACTATAGGGGAGGATTTAATTAAACCATCAATATCAGCATTTCTTAAAACAGTTCTGGAAAAAGATGACAAAGATGTTAAAGCCATGTTAGAGCCGACTGATGCTGCTGTACTTGTCATTGTGGATCATCTGAAAATATTGGCCTCTGATTTGAAAGAAAGATTTTCTGATTTAAAACAGATTGTTTTTCCAACATGGGTGATGCAGCCAGTGCTAGTGGATCTATCTGATGTTTCAATGCAGTACCAAGAAGAACTCTCGGAAATACAAAATGATGAGTCAGTTAAAACTTTATTGAACATAAAAGGAGCGATGGCATGGCTTTGTGATGAGACAGAAACTAAATACCCAAATTCAACCAGCTTTGCAAGAAAACTGTTGTCACCGTTCCCATCTTCATATTTAGCTGAATGTGGCTTTAGTGCTGTAAATGATTTGCTACTGAAGAAAAGAAATCGACTGGATATCACTAAACGAGGAGATTTGAGACTGAAGCTGACTAAATTAGTGCCTAATATAAAATCTCTTTGCAGCAGGCATGAAGCACAAGGGTCTCACTAACTTTATTCTAATTATCTTGAGGTGAGCTCAAATGGTATTTTGCATTTGATAGGTACCTTTACTTTATTGTACAGTAATTAAAATGATCGAAGTATTACAGAAAAAGCTTCCATTCAAATTAGTTTGTGTTGTATAACATTTCAGTTCTTTATTATATGTTTTGAAACTTTATTTGCTGTTTTCGTATGAGACAATCCACAAATATTTCAATATTCTAATATAGAAATGTTCTCTCTTTATTACCTGTGATAATAATATTTAACCTGAATTATCATATTTATCATTATTATTATTTTAATACCACTTAATGTTTTTTTCTTTTTTTAAACAATTTTTTAGTAATTTCTTGCTCAGAACTTTAACTGTCTTTTGTTTATTTCATTTTTCTTTTTCATGGATGCCATGTTCTTTTGAAGCTTGTTTAAACCAAGGTATTGGCGTTTTAAGCTTCTTCAGCTGAAACGGAGTTCACTTTTTAAATGATAAGAATTATATATCACCACATGGGGAGGGGGGGGGGGGGCATCAGGATTTTAGAGGTGATTAGGTGGGGCATGGCCAAAAAAAGGTTGGGAACCACTGCTCTAGACCCAACACTGACCAATCCCTCGGTTGACCCAATACTGTCCCATGCTTCCATTCTTTGAAGAACCAATTAAGGTACATTCTAACCTATCCTTCCATCTGTAGATCCAATACTGACCCCATCCTCCCCTCCCTGGACCCAACACTAGCCCACCCTTCCACCTGTAGACCTAGCACTGACCCATCAGCCCATCCATAGACCCAATACTAGCCCATCCTATCTATCCTCTGTTGACCCAATCCAGAGTCTCATATTTAACATTTTTATTTTTCATTGTTGGTCACATATTTTCAGATACTAAGAGTTGTAAATAATTGAAATAAGAAAAAAACAATTGCTTTAGAAAATGAAAAATAAAGTGGATGAATAAATAATTGAAAACTCTAGACAAAAGACATTCAATAATTGAACGTACCTTAATCCCAGTCCCCACCAGCGGCCGGCTCTCCTGACCTGATGGTCCATTTGTAGCCCGTTGAACGTTGGAGTAACTGGTATCGCCCCCCACCTGCCCTGGGGTTGCCCCAGTCTGGGACACACTCACCTGTGGACAGCTGTAGGCTTGGGCTCCCAACCAGCGTGACCACTGATCTCCAACCATGAACGTTGGTCTGGCCTCCACACAAGTGACACTGGGCCACTCTCTTCCAAGTAGCCCACCTGTCCTGCTCCTACTTGTCCTTTGTGAGACCCATCCAAGGTCAGGCCAACACTCACAGAGTCACACAGCAGGGAACCAGGCCCTTCTGCCCAACTAGTCCATGTTGACCAAGTTGCCCCATCTATGCTAGTCCCACCTGCACACATTTGGCCCATATCCCACTAAACCCTTCCTGTCCATTCTGGAGAACTTCCTACACGTCATATTTAGCTGGAGTCTGGGTGCCGAGGCTGACCACAACGTTAACCTTAATTCCACTTTATTTTATTGTCAATTGTGAACATATCAAACTACAAATTGTGCTACTTAATGTGCAACACAAGCCATTGGAGACATGCAAAGAAATAATACGGAGTTCAGAGCGAGCGAAAATTTAATCTTCAGTAATTTGCACAAATAACAATGAAAAAAATAATGATCAGATTGGCAATCGAGATCTAGTTAGGCAGCTAAACGAAACACTTAAATAAAGCTAAATTAATACTTCTGTTAAACAAAACAAAATGCAGTTCCTTTCTGCTCTCCCAGTTGGGGCTTGAAGCTTCGTCGGTATCCCGAGCGGGTGTGGTCTTCGCCAGTGAAGTATCGCGGGACACAACAGCGCCTCAGTCTGGCCACGTTCACCGGCGCCAGCCGACCGCCACGCTTTCTCACGCACCCTTGGGTGTTACGGTCAATCTGTGGAAAGCCAAGGGAGCTGCAACGATACCAGTGCGGTCTCAATGATGAAGAGCTGGTCTCGTCCGAGACTAAACATGAAGCATCGTCTCCATGGAGATCATGTCCTCAACTTCTCCTTGGGTGGGGATGAGCTGACCAACCAAACCCAGCGTTTAAAAGTGGTCGATGCCTCCGAATCATCGCAATGTTCAGTCTGATCTTCACTCTGATCCTCACTCTGGCACTGATGGACCGCATCACCAATCTCTCCGTGATTTCCTCCCAGACTTAGTCCCCGTCCACACTTCACACGTAGTGACACCAACACTGCGGACTGACCTGATCCTGTATTTTATCCCGTAAATCATTCTCTCTCGGCCCTGCTCCATTGTCATGTTTCGACCTGGCAAAGAGCGGGTTTGGAACAGACGGCATTCACAGTCGAGAAACAGTGGTTACACCGCACGCGTTTGCTGGCTTCACATCACTGTGTGTGTGTGTGTGTGTGTGTACGTGTGTGTGTACGTGTGTGTGTGTGTGTGTGTGTGTGTGTGTGTGTGTGTGTGTGTGTGTGTGTGTGTACGTGTGTGTGTGTACGTGTGTGTGTGTGTGTGTGTGTGTGTGTGTGTACGTGTGTGTGTACGTGTGTGTGTGTGTACGTGTGTGTGTACGTGTGTGTGTACGTGTGTGTGTGTGTGTGTACGTGTGTGTGTGTGTGTGTACGTGTGTGTGTACGTGTGTGTGTACGTGTGTGTGTGTGTGTGTGTACGTGTGTGTACGTGTGTGTGTGTACGTGTGTGTGTGTGTACGTGTGTGTGTACGTGTGTGTGTGTGCGCGTGTGTGTGTGTGTGCGCGTGTGTGTGTGTACGTGTGTGTTTACCTGTGTGTGTGTACGTGTGTGTGTGTGTGTGTGTGTGTGTGTGTGTGTGTGTGTGTGTACGTGTGTGCGCGCGTACATGTGTGCGTGTGTGTGTGTACGTACGTGTGTGCGTGTGTGTGTACGTGTGTATGTACGTTTGTGTGTGTGTGCGCGTGCGTGTGTGCGTGTAAACCCCCCAATATTAGCAGTTTTAAAGGCGTCTCTTTGTCCAAGGGCCTACAAAATTGTACAAAGAAGAGAATAAAATATGTCTGGAATATGGCAACTGAAATACAAAAGCCGAGTGAAATATTAAGTTGAAAGAAAAGATCCATTTTAGTACGGTCCTTTGCGACATTGTTAAACAAGCATTGTAGGCCAGTCAACGCTCTCTTATGGTACATTGTGGCTGGTCCCAACGTCCCAAGCAACAGGGACAGGCCGGGAGCAAGACAGCATCGTCCCTGTTCTTCATCCAGACACGGAAGATGTTAATCTCAGTGTCTGGACTCCAATACTGCTCAGTAGCATCAGGAAATTGCAGTGACCCCCAAATGTCTCTCCACCCCATGCACCCATTGTGCAGTGTTGTACATTTGCTGTCACGGTACAATCCTGTGTTGGGGAGATTGGCCAGTCTCCTGCTGTACAAGATGATCTAAATCTCAATGAGTTCCTTCAAGTTTTGGGCCACAGTTCCCATGAAAGCTGCCCTTCCCAACTCCTTGATCTCATGGTTGGAAATATAACGCAACGGTGGTGAAGGAATGTTCTAACCGGCCCGGCAGCTACAAGTTCTCCCCGGGTTGGTACTGGGGTTCTGTCGCAGTGAAGTAGTCCTCCAGGAAGGACTGCAGGTACTCGAAGGTGTGCCGCTCCTCTGGGTCTTTCTTCCAGCACTGGATCATGAGTTCGTGAAGAGATGCAGGACAAGCGTTTGGACAAGGCATGCGATACCCTCGCTCCACCTGCTCCAGAACCTCACGGTTGTTCATTCCTGGCGGTGAGAAATAATGCCACACAATATGTCAATAAAACCCCTGTGGCTTGTGGTCGGGTAAAGAGTAGTGAGGGCTAATAATGAGCACATAGGGATGAGTACATGTGGATTGTACTAATGTGGTGACAGGGAACCACAGACAAAGCCTAAAGGGCCTGTCCCACGTACGGCGCAAGCGACCACGTTAGGTCGCGCTTGCCGCATGGAGCCGCATGCTCGTGGGACAGGCCCTTAAAAATAGAGACATGGAATGAATGAATGAATTAATTAATAGACAATAGACAATAGGTGCAGGAATAGGCCATTCGGCCCTTCAAGCCAGCACCGCCATTTACTGTGATCATGGCTGATTATCCACAATCAGTGCCCCGTTCCTGCCTTCTCCCCATATCCCTTGACTCCGGGGATATGGCGAGAAGGCAGGAACGGGCTACTGATTGTGGATGATCAGCCATGATCATGAATGAATGACACCCAAGTTTCAGGAACTTCATTGATGACGTTATCCCATTATAACAGAAAATTGGATCAACTGTGGCCTAAGTGAGTCTTGTGGATAATCATCCCATTCTCTTTGTCACCTAATTAAGTGTTTCTGAGTTCCATTCTGTGCAAGACCTCATTTTTCTGTTAGTCAAGTTTCTTTAATGAAGCCCTCATTTTACAGTCACGTTTCTGAGTAATCTTGTCATCTGAGAATATAAAACGCATACCAACATTACACCTGAGAGGATCAGCGGTGATGGGTCTCCTGGTGTGGACCAGTTAGAATAAATCATAAGATCATAGGAATAGTAGAAGAATTAGGCCATTCGGCCCATCAAATCTACTCTGCCATTCAATCCTGGTTGATCTATCTCTCCTTCCTAACCCAATTCTCCTGCCTTCTCCCCACAATCAAGAATCTATCTATCTCTGCCTTAAAAAATATCCATTGACTTGGCCTCCACTGCCTTCTGTGGCAATGAGTTCCACAGATTCACCACCCTCCGACCAAATAAATTTCTCCTCATAGGTTAACTGGCTGCTGTAAATTGGACACAGAGTGCTGGAGTAACTCAGCAGGTCAGGCAGCATCTGTGGAGAACATGGATAGGTGACGTTTCACAGAGTGCTGGAGTAACTCAGCGGGTCAGGCAGCATCTGTGGAGAACATGGATAGGTGACGTTTCGGTTCGGGACCCTACTGTGAATTGGCCTTGTGTCCAGGGGATTGGTTGAATTTGGGAGAGGAGAGCAGGAGGGAGGTTTGAGGAGAATAGCTGAGATACCAGGGAACTGCAGACGCTGGAATCATGAGCAAAACACAAAGTGCCGGAGGAACTCCGCTGGTCAGGCAGCATCTGGGGAGGGAATGGACAGATGACATTTCGAGTCAGGAGACTTCTTTGGACTGATTCCCTCCACAGATGCTGCCTGACCCATTGAGTTCTAGCAGTGGTCTGTGTTTGGCTCAGGATTGAGGGCAGATCGCTGGCAATGAGAGGCAGCAGCACTACCTGCTGCATCATCACGACACCATGGTTAAATAGCCACGCTGCAGCTAGAGCAGCGGAGTGTGGACTGTGTGTGATAACATCATATGTGCAGGTATATTATCATGTGTTATAACAGAGTGTGTGCATGTGATAACATGTGTTATAACATCATATGTGCAGGTTTATTATCAAGTGTGTGCATGATAACATGTGTTATAACATCATATGTGTGCGTATAACATCGTGTAGTATAACATGTGTGTGATAACATCCCATGTGTATATATCATGTTTATTAATGTTTAATGTTTGTGTCATTCCTAACTGTCACTGTATGTCATGTTGTCCCTTGCGGGCGGAGCACCAAGACAAATTCCTTGTATGTGAACACTTGGCCAATAAACATATTCATTCATTCATTCATTCATTCATTCATTCATTCATTCATTCATTCATGTGTCTTAACATGTGTGTGAGATAACATAATGTGTGATAATGTCATATGTGTGGGTATAACAT
This sequence comes from Amblyraja radiata, assembly GCF_010909765.2. Classification (NCBI taxonomy): domain Eukaryota; kingdom Metazoa; phylum Chordata; class Chondrichthyes; order Rajiformes; family Rajidae; genus Amblyraja; species Amblyraja radiata. The sequence goes on along the minus strand of NC_045982.1, from coordinate 1,202,234 downwards.
CATATGTGTGTGATAACACCATGTGTTCCAGGTGCTGGGGCAGTGTTTACCTGTGGTTCCATACCTGCAGGTGAGCAGTGTTTACCTGTGGCAACATAGCTGTTGATGAGCAGTGTGGATCTTACCTGGGTACGGGACCCTTCCTTTGGTCACCAGCTCAGTCAGGAGGATTCCAAATGACCACACGTCAGACTTGATTGTAAACTTCCCGTACAGGGCAGCCTCTGGTGCTGTCCACTTTATTGGAAACTTAGCCCCTGTAATATAAACAAGGGCGATCATTTGGCCTTGCTGACCAACTCGTTCCAGAGATGACCAGTGCCATCTCCAAGTAAAGACCAGCAATGTCTCCAACCAAGCTGAAGGTTCCTGGCTTGTGGAAGCAGCCCAGGCCATCACACAAACCATCCTCCCTTCCATCGACTCCATCTACACCTCACGCTGCCTCGGCAAGGCCAGCAGCATCATCAAGGACCAGTCTCACCCCGGCCACTCCCTCTTCTCCCCTCTCCCCTCGGGCAAGAGATACAGAAGTGTGAAAACAAACGCACACCTCCAGATTCAGGGACAGTTTCTTCCCGGCTGTTATCAGGCAACTGAACCGTCCTCTCACCAACTAGAGAGCGGTCCTGACCTCCCATCTACCTCATTGGAGACCCTCGGACTATCTTTAATCGGACTTTCTCTTTGACTAAACGTTATTCCCTTTATCCTGTATCTGTACACAGTGGACGGCTCGAGTGTAATCATGTATAGTCTATCTGCCGACTGGATAGCACGCAACAAAAAGCTTTTCACCGTACCTCGGTACACATGACAATAAACTAAACTAAACCAACCCAGACACACGAGAGACTACATGCTGATAGGTGAAGATTGGACGTGGTATTGGGCTCTTCAATTCTGTCACACTGCAGGAACTTTATAAAGGTTTGCGCGAATGATTGAGGGTCACAAGATCTGGGATGTTCCCTTTGTGGGTGTCAGGGGTTACGGGGAGAAGGCAGGAGAATGGGTCAGGAGGGCGAGATAGATCTGCCATGATAGAATGGTGAGTTGATGGGCCGAATGGCCTAATTCTGCTCTTATTACTTATGATCATGAATTTATGAAGTCTGACATCAACTTCAGGAGAGCGAGTTGTTGTCGCTACTGTGGCATGAAATAGTTTGCGTGCTATGTACCGATAATCGCCTCACCAAAGGTTATCCTGTTTGAGGAACAGACTGGAAAGAGGCAATTAAGTGAATAATTCACCAGCTCATTAGACACGAGGTGAGTGGGATAGAATAGAATCTGTCTCACACTCAGTGGCTGAATCTGAACGTCAGAACATCACTTCTGCTATAAACCAAGTTTAAAAAAAAGTCGTTTCTTCACTAGTATTTTTTACTTCCCAAAAGTGCAGTAAAAAATACTCTTCAGCGGTTCTGACCTCTGATCAACGACCTCCTTAGCTTGAAGACAGACTCAAAAAGCTGGAGTAACTCAGCGGATCAGACAGCATCTCTGGAGAAAAGGAATAGGTGACATTTCAGGTCGAGACCCATCTTCACACTCCTTTGCTTGAAGTGAATTTTAGTCTACTTTAAGAAGGAACTGCAGATGCTGGAAAAATTGAAGGTAGACAAAAATGCTGGAGGAACTCAGCGGGTGCAGCAGCATCTGTGGAATATTCCTTCGCTCCATAGATGCTGCCTCTCCCGCTGAGTTTCTCCAGCATTTTTGTCTACCTTTTAGTTTAGTTTGGAGAAACAGCGCAGAAACAGGCCCCTTCAGCAACACTGACTGGCGATCCCCGCACACTAACACTATCCTACACACACTAGGGACAATTTATAATTTAAACCAAAGTCAATTAACCTACAAACTTGTACGTCTTTGGAGCGTGGGAGGAAACCGGAGCACTTGGAGAAAACCCACGCTGTCACAGGGAGAACGTACAAACTCCACACAGACAGCACCCGTGGTCAGGATTGAACCCAGGTCTCTGGTGTTGTAATGCCCCCTGTCCCACTTAGGAAACCTGAACGGAAACCTCTGGAGACTTTGCGCCCCACCCAAGGTTTCCATGCGGTTCCCGGAGGTTTTTGTCAGTCTCCCTACCTGCTTCCACTACCTGCAACCTCCGGCAACCACCTGCAACCTCCGGGAACCGCACGGAAACCTTGGGTGGGGCGCAAAGTCTCCAGAGGTTTCCGTTCAGGTTTCCTAAGTGGGACAGGGGCATAAGGCAGCAACTCTACCGCTGCGCCACCGTGCCGAGCCAAGCTGCCGAGATGTTCCAGCATGTTCTGTTATTATTACTGACTTTGTTGCACTGGAGTGTGACTCGGAGTCATACAGCCTGGAAACAGGCCCTTCAGCCCATCCAGCCCATGTTGACTAAAATGCCCCATCTAAGCTAATCCCATCTGCCTGCATTTGCCCATATTCCTCCAAACATTTCCCAACCATGTTCCTGCCTCTCTGCACTTTGTAGATTTCCCTTTGCTCTATTTATGGTACTAGAGTTTGATGATTATATTTTGTACATCATTATCTGATCTTATTGGATAGCATGCAAGACAAAGCCTTCCACCGTACCTCGGCACATGATGATAATATCCCTCTGACAGCTCATTCCATTCACCCATCACCCCCTGTGTAAAAATGGTGCCCATCAAATCAGGTCATAAGGGATGCTCATGATCACTGATAACATGGTCATAAGGTCATAAGTGATTGTAGCAGAATTAGGCCATTCGGCCCTTCAAGCCTACTACACCATTCAATCATGGCTGATCTATCTCTCCCCCCCAACCACATTCTCCTGCCTTCTCCCCATAACCTCTGACACCCGCACTAATCAAGAATCTATCTATCTCTGCCTTAAAAATATCCACTGACTTGGCCTCCACAGTCTTCTGTAGCAATGAGTTCCACAGATTCACCACCCTCTGGCTAAAGATTCCTAATAAATCTTTCCCCTCTTACCTTAAACCTACGTCCTGTGGTCCTTGATTCCCCTACCTGGGTAGAAGCCACTGTCCATTCAGCCTATCTATTCCCTTCATGATTTTATACACCTCTATAAGATCGCCCCTCATCCTCCTATGCTCCAAGGAATAGAGTCCTCGCCTGCCCAACCTCTCCCTCCCTGTAACTAAGGACCCTGGGTGCTGGCAACATCCTCGTAGCTCTGCACCATTTCCAGTGGAGAGAGCGGAGGGTGGAGGCTGAACCCAGTCCTCCAGCATGGACCAGACTCGCCGCCGATACGTTGGTTGTGTTGCCCAGACACCAACTGGCACACCATGTCGAGAGGAAGTCCTACCTTGCCGGGCTGTGTACTCATTGTCTTCGATCAGCCTCGCCAGTCCAAAATCCGCTATCTTGCACATAAGGTTTTCTCCAACCAGGATGTTGGCAGCTCTGAGATCTCGATGGATGTAATTCATTCGCTCGATGTAAGCCATACCAGCGGCAATCTACAGGCAAGGAAGAGAGAACTATTACATGGACTGTCGACTGCTCATTCACCCCTGGGAATCGATGAGAGGGGATCTTATAGAAGCAGAGAATATCCTTAAGGTGATTGGACACGCTAGATGCAGGAAAAATGTTCCCCATGTTGGGGGAGTCCAGAACCAGGGGTCACAGTTTAAGAATAAGGGGTCGGTCATTTAGGACTGAGATGAAGAAAAACCTTTTCACCCGGAGAGTTGTGAATCTGTGGAATTCTCTGCCACAGAAGGCGGTGGTGGCCAATTCACTGGATGTTTTCAAGGGAGAGTCAGATTTAGCTGTTAGTGCTAACGGAATCAAGGGATATGGGGAGAAAGCAGGAATGGGTTACTGATTGTGGATGATCAGCCATGATCATGTTGAATGGCGGTGCAGGTTCGAAGGGGCGAATGGCCTCATACTCCTGCACCTATTGTCTATGTTTCTACGATCACTTCATACTTGGATTACATTGAACACTTTAACCTTGTCGCTGCCCCTTACATAGCGACTCTTTGCATACCTTGTGCACGGTATGCAAGGCAAAGAAGCTCACTGTGACATCTCACGTGATAACAAAGTATCATTCATTGATTCACTGTTTTCTCTGGAATGCAGGAGGTTACGAGGAGACCCGGTAGACGTGTATAACATCGAGAGGCGTAGATAAGGTAGACAGTCAGAACCTTTTTTCCCCAGGATGGAAGAAACAAATGATACAGGGCAAAGCTTTAAGGTCAAGTGGCAGTGGGCGGTGGTCAGTGGTCAGTGGGCAGTGGGGGGTGGGCAGTGGGGGGTGGGGGGTGGGCAGTGGTCAGTGGTCAGTGGGCAGTGGGCGGTGGGGGGTGGGCAGTGGTCAGTGGGCAGTGGACAGTGGACAGTGGGCAGTGGGCAGTGGGCAGTGGGGGGTGGGCCGTGGGCAGTGGGCAGTGGGGGGTGGGCCGTGGGCAGTGGGGGGTGGGGGGTGGACAGTGGGCGGTGGGCAGTGGGGGGTGGGCCGTGGGCAGTGGTCAGTGGGCAGTGGGCAGTGGGCAGTGGGCAGTGGGGGGTGGGCCGTGGGCAGTGGGCAGTGGGGGGTGGGCAGTGGTCAGTGGGCAGTGGGCAGTGGGCAGTGGGCAGTGGTCAGTGGGGGGTGGGGGGTGGGCAGTGGGCAGTGGGCAGTGGGCAGTGGTCAGTGGGCAGTGGGCAGTGGGGGGTGGGCAGTGGGCAGTGGTCAGTGGGCAGTGGTCAGTGGGCACTGGGTCCTGTACCTGTGCAGACATGTCTACCAACTGCGGCAGCTTCAGGATCCGCCCGTCTCCATCTTTGAGAAAATCAAGCAAACTTCCTGAAAAGGAAATAAGATGAGTTATTACACGCAGGAAGGAACTGCAGGTGCTGGTTTACACCGAAGATAGACACAAAGTGCTGGAGTAACTCAGTGGGTCAGGCAGCATCTCTGGAGGGAAGGAATGGGTGATGTTTCACTGTCTGAAGAAAGGGTCTCGATCGGAAACGTCACCCATTCCTTCTCTCCAGAATGCTGCCTGTCCCGCTAAGATGACTTATTAATCAGTCTCCAGCACTCCGAGGAATAAACCTCTCCCTTAAGCTCAGGCCCTCATCCGTCTTAAATCTTCTCTGCATTTGATTTCTCATTGAAAATTTCTTAGACCCGGATTCGATCCTGACTACGGGTGCTGTCTGTACGGATCTCCCCGTGACCTGCGTGGGTTTTCTCCGAGATCTTCGTTTTCCTCCCACACTCCAAAGACGTACAGGTTTGTAGGTTAATTGGCTTGGTATAAAATTGTAAATTTGTCCCCAGTGTGTGTAGGATCGTGTGAGTGTGCGGGGATCGCTGGTCGGCACGGACTCGGTGGGCCGAAGGGCCTGTTTCTGTGCTGCATCTGTAACCTAGAAAACTAAACTGAGGGGCAACTTTTTCCCTAAACTGGGTGTGTGGAACGAGCTGAGCTGCCAGAGGAGGTAGTCGAGGCTGGGACCATTCCAACATTTAAAAGACATTTATACACATACATGGATAGGAATGATTTAAAGGAATATGGGCCAAATGTGGGCAAGCTTGGATGGGGCATGTGGGTCAGCATGGATGAGTTGGGCCGAAGGGCCTGTTTCCGTGCTGTATTATTCTGTGTTATTGAGTGTGAATCTCATTTTCTCTTTACAAGTCTGATGGAGTATTTGCTTTTGGGGAGGATGAGCTGAGCTTGTAGCGTGTAGTGTTTGTGAATGCTGGGCTCGCATGGAGATGAATGTCACTGCCTGTCATAAACTTGCAGCAGATGGGATTCACAAGTGGGACCTCATTGCCGTTCTGTTTGTTCCTCTGCTGATGATGCCTTTATTGCCCTGATTGCCATCTGAGCGGGGTTTAATACATTGCTCACTTGGAACCTTCCACATCCCCTTGCTCTGCGCTGTAAACTGATGCATAGCAACTGGCAGCCACTGCTCATGAAACAGAGAACCGGACGGACAGCACACAAACAGGCCCTTCGGCCCACAGTGTCTGTGCCAAACGTGTTGCCAAGTTAATCTCCCCTGCCTGTGGCACGTGATCCATATCCCACCATTCCCTGCATATCAATGTGCCTGGATAAAAACCTCTTAAACACCACAATGGTATCTGCTTCTACCACCTCCACCCCCAGCAACACGTTCCAGGCACCCACCACCCTCTGTATTAAACCTGCCCCTCTCACACTCTGGTCTTTGACATTTCCACCCTGGCGTAAAACGTTGCGACTGTCTACCCTGTCTATAATTCTGTTCACTTCTATCAGGTTTCCCCTCAACGCCCCAGTGTAGGCAATCCAAGTCAGTCCAACCTCCGCTTATCGCCAATACCCCCGAATCCTAATCCAGGTAAACTTCTACACCCTTTCCAAAGCCCCCACACATCCTCCATGTAAAGGGATGACTAGAACTACACCCAATACTCCAGATGCAGCCCAAACAAAGGTGTATGAAACTGCACCATGGCCTCCCAACTCTGATACTCATGGACCTCGGTCAGTCGCACCCCATCCGGTCACTCCCATTTCTCCCCTCTCCCATCGGGCAAGAGGTACAGAAGTGTGAAAATGCACGCTCACCTCCAGATTCAGGGACAGTTTCTTCCCGGCTGTTATCAGGCAACTGAACCATCCTCTCACCAACTAGAGAGCGGTCCTGACCTCCCATCTATCTCATTGGAGACCCTCCAATCGGACTTTACTGGACTTTCTCTTTGACTAAAGGTTATGCCCTTTATCCTGTATCTGCACACAGTGGACGGCTCGCGTGTAATCATGTACATGACCTCCCAACTCTTATACTCAATGCACTAACCAACGAAGGCAAGCATACCCAGGCAGATAAATATAGAGTCACAGAGTCATACAGTGTGGAAACAGGCCCTTCGTCCTAACTTGCCCATACCGGCCAACACTAGTCCCACCTGCCTGCGTTTGGTCTATATCCCTCTAAACCTGTCCTATCCATGTACCTGGGGTGCACAAAAATGCTGGGGAAACTCAGCAGGTGCAGCAGAATCTATGGAGCGAAGGAGATAGGCAACGTTTCGGGCCGAAACCCTTAAGGGTTTTGGCCCGAAACGTTGCCTATCTCCTTCGCTCCATAGATGCTGCTGCACCCGCTGAGTTTCTCCAGCATTTTTGTCTACCTTCGATTTTCCAGCATCTGCAGTTCCTTCTGAAACACTATCCATGTACCTGTCTACATGTTCCTTAAACATTGCGATAGTCCCAGCCTCAACTACCTCCTCCGGCAGCTCGTTCCATACACCCACCGCCCTTTGTGTGAAAAAGTTACCCCTCAGGTTCCTATTAAATCTTTTCCACTTCACCTCACCTTAAGCAGAGGAAATTATAATCAGGAACAAATAAATAAATGGCAGAACAATTAAACGAAAATCATGGTTCCCTCTTCACAAAGAACTTCACAAAAGAATATTTAGGTTTTGTTTATTGTTACGAGGTTAGGGTTAGGTTTGGGGTTATTTGATTGGACCAAGGCTCTAAGGATACGATGAGGCTGAAGGAAGATAGTATTAGCAAAGAGTAACATAGAAATTAGGAAACATAGAAATTAGGAGTAGGAGTAGGCCATTCGGCCCTTCGCGCCTGCACCGCAGGGGAATTACACGGGGAATTAAACGGGCTTGGCGCGGAGAATTGTAGGATATGGAATTAGTGGATCCATGGGTTGTCCTTCTAAAGAGGAGAGTAGAGGTCTTGTTCGGAGGTCCTGTTTGAAGAGTGCAAGGTGTTCAATGTAAACTCACTGTTTAAAAACTGTGAAGGGACAAGCCTGCAGTGTAACAGGTCAGCGAGCTCGTGTCTCCATGCCCAGTCACAAATCAACAGGATTTTTCCAGTCTTGTTGAGAAGATTCGCGACCGGCCCCATCACTCGAGGAAACCGATTCATGCTGAGCGGAAGACTAAAGATAACCCTTGGTCCAGCCAATGGCAGGGAGCAGGGGTCAGGATGGACAAACAAAGTACCTCTGAAGAAGGGTCTTAACCTGAAAGTTGAGTATAGGAGCAAAGAGGTCCTTCTGCAGTTGTACAGAGCCCTAGTGAGACCACACCAGGAGTATTGTGTGCAGTTTTGGTCCCCTAATTTAAGGAAGGACATTCTTGCTATTGAGGGAGTGCAGCGTAGGTTCACCAGGTCAATTCCCGGGATGGCGAGACTGTCATATGCTGAGAGAATGGAGCGGCTGGGCTTGTATACTCTGGAGTCTAGAAGGATGAGGGGATCTTATTGAAACTTATAAGGTTTTGGACACGCTAGGGGCAGGAAACATGTTCCTGATGTTGGGGGAGTCCAGAACCAGGGGCCACAGTTTAAGAATAAGGGGTAAGCCATTTAGAAGGGAGACGAGGAAACACTTTTCCACACAGAGAGTTTTGAGTCTGTGGAATTCTCTGCCTCAGAGGGCGGTGGAGGCAGGTTCTCTGGATACTTTCAAGAGAGAGCTAGATAGGGCTCTTAAAGATAGCGGAGTCAGGGGATATGGGGAGAAGGCAGGAACGGGGTACTGATTGTGGATGATCAGCCATAATCACATTGAATGGCGGTGCTGGCTCGAAGGGCCGAATGGCCTCCTACTGCACCTATTTTCTATGTTTCTATGTTTCAGAAATGCTGCCTGACCCGCTGAGTTGCTACAGCTTTTTGCATCTATCTTCAGTCAAAATACATGTCCTGTTCCAGAGGCCACCCTTACCTTGGGTCATGAACTCGGTGACAATGTAGATTGGTTCTTCGGACACGACGGCGTAGAGTTGGACCAACTTGTCGTGTCTCAGTCTCTTCATTATCTGGGCCTCCTCCAGGAACGCCTCAGGGGACATAGTGCCGGGCTTCAGGGTCTTCACTGCAACCTTGGTGGTCCCGTTCCATGTGCCTGAAGCGAGCGACGCACACACAACACGTTATAGGCAAGAAACGGTGGGTGGTGGTTGGGAGGGGTTGATGGTGGATGGAGATGGGGATGAGGTGAAGGGGTGAAGGGTCATGCTCCTTAACCCTCGCCTATAGGTCGCACTTTTAATGAATCAAGGGCCAGGAATCTGATCCAGGAGAAGGGTCTCGACCCCAAACGTCACCTATCCATGTTCTCCACAGATGCTGCCTGACCCGCTGAGTTACTCCAGCACTCTGTGAAACGTCACCTATCCATGTTCTCCACAGATGCTGCCTGACCCGCTGAGTTATGGTGCAGCAGCATCTATGGAGCGAAGGAAATAGGCAACGTTTCGGGCCGAAATCCTTCTGGAAATAGGCAACGTTTCGGGCCGAAACCCTTACGGGTTTCGACCCAAAACGTTGCCTATTTCCTTAGCGCCACAGATGCTGCTGCACCCGCTGAGTTACTCCAACACTCTGTGAAACATCACCTATCCATGTTCTCCACAGATGCTGCCTGACCCGCTGAGTTACTCCAGCATCAATTCCTCTGCTTCAATGATGGAACATTAATGACATGAGTCGGTGACCAATCCCACCTGACCTGCCTGCCGTGACCATCTAGACGTCGATTCCTCACCGGGCCAGTGGGCATCTCCTGGCTGGGACCTAGCGGAGGGTTGGAGATGTGAGGAGCATCTGGACAACTATCTCAGGGTAGACACAGAAGAGAGGTCATGGGGAGAACGTGCAAACTCCACACAGACAGCACCCGTAGTCAGGATCGAACCCGGGTCTCTGGCGCTGTGAGGCTGCACCACCGTGACGCCCCAAATTTTAATCTTGCCGAGACCACCCACTTTGGACAAAGGGGGCGGGGGGAGGGGGAGGGGGGAGCTGCAATATCAATTTATAAACTCTGAGTCATATCACATTCTCAACACCTCTCTGTGGATCAATCAGAGAATCAAACAGAACCTTCTCCTTCTGATGCACTAAATACTTTAAGCTCAAAGCATCGAATCTAAATACGCACTTCACTCTGAATGTTATTGTCTGCGAGTTATTAATTTCATGGCCTCATTATGACATCTGTTCTTTGCGATTTAGCAAGTTGACAGTTTCATTAAATTGCTACTGGGTTTGTGCCACTGTCTATTGCTGCCGTTTGAACTCAGGATCCCTGTATAAATGGAGCGTGATTTTGTTATTAATCCAAGAGCTGACCATGGGCCCAGGCGAGGGAGATCTCATCTATATACAATTAGACTAAATAGGAGAGGGCTAATACAGTTGTGAAATTAAATGGAAATTAAACCATGCAGTGAATGGTTAACGGGTTAATATATACTGATGGTTTGACAACGATCGAATTGCAGAGAATTGTGGACGCAGCCCAGACCATCACACAAACCAACCTGACTCCATCTACACCTCACGCTGCCTCGGCAAGGCCAGCAGCATCATCAAGGACCAGTCGCACCCCGGCCACTCCCTCTTCTCCCCTCTCCCATCAGGCAAGAGGTACAGAAGTGTGAAAACGCACACCTCCAGGTTCAGGGACAGTTTCTTCCCAGCTGTTATCAGGCAACTGAACCATCCTACCACAACCAGAGAGCGGTCCTGAACTACTATCTACCTCATTGGTGACCCTCGGACTATCCTTGATTGGACTTTGCTGGCTTTACCTTGCACTAAACGTTATTCCCTTGTCATGTATCTGTACACTGTAAACGGCTCGATTGTAATCATGTGTTGTCTTTCCGCTGACTGGATAGCACGCAACAGAAGCTTTTCACTGTACCTCGGTACACGTGACAATAAACTAAACTCAACTGAACTCACCGCTTACGATCTCAAAATTCAATGACCAACCCATCCTTGTAACTCCTACTTCTTCCAACACAAGTTTACAAGTTATAGTAGTATTAGGCCATTCAGCCCATCGAGTCCACTCCAATATTCAATCATGGCAGATCTCTGCCTCCTAATTCCATTTTTCCTGCCTTCTACCCTTAACCCTTGACACCCATTCTAATCAGGAACTTGTCTATCTCTGCCCTAAAAATGTCCACTGACTTGGCCTCCACAGCCCTCTGTGGCAATGAGTTCCACAGATTCACCACCCTCTGACTATAGGAATTCCTCCTCATCTCCTTTCTAGAAGAGCTCCATTTAATTCTGAGGCTGTGACCTCTGCTCCTAGACTCTCCCACCAGTGGAAACATCCTCTCCACATCCACTCTATCCAGGCCTTTCATTAGTCTATAAGTTGCAATGAGGTCCCCCCCCTCAACCTTCTAAACTCCAGTGAGTACAGGCCCAGCACTGTTAAGCCTTCTCCTTATTTGATCAGCCTTATTTACAGATAATATCGTGGAAAAAATGATTCATCACCTTACCCATAAACACGTCTCCGAAACATCCCTGGCCAAGCTTTTTGTCCAGGCTCAGGGATTGTCGATTTATCTCCCATGCATCTCTCCCTAGTCCCAACGTCTGTGGGATCTCATTGGGACAAACCTTGGTTAGTACTTGACACAAACCATCAGTATGATCTGCAGGGAATGGATGCAATGGAGGTAGAATGTAAACAGGTTCACATGCATTAGTGTCATTCGGACTTGCAGATGCTGCAGCCACTGACATCCTTGGTTTCACACATTCTTCTCGCTTTGGTAACTCCAGTGACATCACCAGTCAGGCTTGGAGGATTAAATACATTTGGGGACATAGAAGACAGATGAACACAGCACAAAATCAGGCCCTTCGGCCCACAAGGTCTGTGCTGAACATGATGCCAAGCCTCCTGCGCTCCCAATCTATCTTTCATTCATTGCTCTTCATCTCTCTACATCACCAACTATATCTCTCGTTTCCCTTATCCCTGACCAGTCTGAAGAAGGGTCTCGACGGGCCGAATGGCCTACTCCTGCACCTATTGTCTATTATCTATAGGTCACCCATTCCTTCTCTCCAGAGATGCTGCCTGACCCGCTGAGTTACTCCAGCTTTTTGTGTCTATCTTTGTTTTAAACCAGGATCTTCAGTTCCTTCCTACACATGATGCCAGGACCATCTCTTATCTACCTGTGCCTAATCCACAATGCTCCAGCCCCTGTATATACACCTGCCTCTTCAAAGCCTCTCTAATGCCACTATTGTATCTGCCTCTTTGGTACCCACATCTCCTTTAAACCTTGCCCTAAAGTTATGCCCTCTATTTCCATGCTGGTAAAAGGTTGTGACTGTCTACCCTATCTATGCCCCTCATACATGTTTATACTCCACCGGCAGCTCGTTCCATCCTTTGTGAAAAAATGATTTTTAAATCTTCCCCCCCTCACCTCAAACCTATGTCCTCTAGTCCTCGATTCCCCTACTCTGGGCAAGAGACTCTGTGCGTTCACTCGATCTATTCCTGGCATGATGTTGTACACCTCTATAAGATCACCCCTCATCCTCCTGCGCTCCAAGGAGTAGAGTCCCAGCCTATACAACCTCTCCCTGTAGCTCAGGCCCCTCAAGTCCCGGCAACATCCTCATAAATCTTCTCTGCGCCAAGGAGAGTATTTTAAATTGGCATCATGTTCGGGCACGGACATTGTGGGCCGAAGGGCCTGTTCCTGTGCTGTGCTGTCCTATGTTCCATGTCTGAATATTCAAGGCTGGCAGGAATTAAACAGATGTTTTTGGATGGGAGATGGAAATGTGATCACTGCTCATAATTCCAAACAAATAGACTCAGTCCCAATTCTCCCGACGTTGACCCATCTGAGGACAAATTAATTTGTAGTCTCCGATTGTCCAAACCCACAGTTGGAACCAGTTTCAGAGAACAATGTGTGTGTGGTTCACCAGGAGGCAGTGGATGAGATGAGGCTCTGAGTTGTGGCGTGAGATGTGAGTGACCATTGATGGCCATGGGTCTGGGCTCTGGGCCCTGCAGCTTCTGCAAGTCCATCTCCACTCAGCTCCTACCCATCCACACTTCCCCAAACTGCCCGTTGCCCAGCTTCTTGATCAGCTGCAGAGACTCGCGAGGGATCTCCCACACGTCTTTGGTTTTGACGGAGAGGTCGGCTAGTTTTGGCATTCCCTTGTGGCACGGCACCACCAGGCGGCAGCACAGACCGGCCGCACGGTCTACGGTGAGAGCCCACCAGCGGCAAGAGCAGAGAGCGCAGAGAGAGAGAGAAAGAGAGAGAGAGAGTTAATCATACAACACTGACATCCGTGGAACCAAGTCCCTTCAATGGGCGACACACGGGTTCATAAGTGATAGGAGCAGAATTAGACCATTCGGCCCATCAAGTCTGCTCTGCCATTCTATCACAGCGGGTAGAGCTGCTGCCTCACAGCCCCAGATACATGGGTTCGGTTGGGATCTCTGGCATTGTGAGGTCATGGCTATACCAGCAGCCACACTGGGCCTGGTTCGATCCTAATCTAGGGTGCTGACTGCGTGTGCGGAGTTTGCACGTTCTCCCTGTGACTGTGTGGGTTTCCTCCAGGTGCCCTGGTTTCCCCCCATGTCCCAAAGTCGTGCGGGTTTGTAGGTTAATCGGCCCCTCTGTAAATCCTCCATAGTGTGTGGGGAGTGGATGAGAAAGTGGGATAGTATGGAACTAGTGTGTGGACGGGTGATTGATGGTTGGCGTGGGCTTCGTGTTCCCATGCTGTATCTTTCAATCAAACAAACCCTCCCATCCTGGGGCATGTACCGAAAACACTCACCCGGAAACAGGCCCTTCGGCCCATCGAGCCCGTACCGCCCAGCCATTACCCCGTACACTAACACTACCCTACACACTAGGGACAATTTACAGAAGTACAAACTTGCACATCTTTAGGAACCGGAGCACCCGGAGAAAACCCACGAGGTCACGGGGAGAAAGTGCACACTCCGTACAGACAGCCCCGTGTAGTCAGGATGGAACCCGGGTCCCTGACGCTGTGAGGCAGCAGCTCTACCCGCTGCACCACCGTGCCGACCCTGGGACAACATTTACCACAATGCTGCAATAAAAGAGGGGAAATAAATGTTCACATTGAAGGAGCGGAATATTTAGAGGTGAAGCTTGTTGTTGTTTACATTGGTGAGTAAAGTTGCAGGTCCTTTACCGGTACCGATGTTCCAAACACTACCGGCTGGGTTTGATCAGATTGTAGCCGAGTGCAGCATCTTCACCAAGAGAAGCAACACCCCAGTTTTCCCCAAAATGTCACCACAGAACAAAACATAAACATAACACCTGCAGAATGTTCCAGTGTCTGAAACCAAGGAGTGGGAGTCTGAAGAAGGTTCCCGACCCAAAACGTCACCTATCCATGTTCTCCACAGATGCTGCCTGACCCGCTGAGTTATGGTGCAGCAGCATCTATGGAGCTAAGGAAATAGGCAACATTTCGAGCCGAAACCCTTCTGGAAATAGGCAACGTTTCGGGCCGAAACCCGGAAGGGTTTCGACCCAAAACGTTGCCTATTTCCTTAGCTCCATAGATGCTGCCTGCACCCGCTGAGTTACTCCAGCACTCTGTGAAACATCACCTATCCATGTTCTCCACAGATGCTGCCTGACCTGCTGAGTTACTCCAGCACTCTGTGTCTATCTTAAGTAGGGATGATTAGCCATGATCACATCGAATGGCGGTGCTGGCTCGAAGGGCCGAATGGCCTACTCCTGCACCTATTGTCTATTGAATTAAATCTCTCTTGTTAGGCATTCCTGAGTGTAGTTTCCCAATTCTGTTTAAAATGTTTTTTAATCGATATAAATAGGCCTGTCATCGAAAATGGAGGGGGTGGGAGATTGCAACCTTCACGTGGTCCGCCCTGTTTCGACGAATGCAATCAACCCGACGTGCACAAACAAACAGATCAAATAGAACAAGTTGACGTGCAACTTTAGGCTGTGCACGCCACACGCAAGAAGAAGAAGATTGAAAATTATACGTAATAGATCGCAAGCTGATGTCTGAGAAGCATTCGATGTTTAGCTTAGTTTAGAGGTGCAGCGCAGAAACAGGCCCTTCGGCCCACCGAGTCCATAGACAATAGACAATAGGCGCAGGAGTAGGGCATTCGGCCCTTCAAGCCTGCACCACCAGCCATTCAATGTGATCATGGCCGATCATCCCCAATCAGTACCCCGTTCCTGCCTTCTCCTCATATCCCCTGGCTCCGCTATTTAAGAGGTCTATCTAACTCTCTCTTGTAAGTGTCCAGAGAACTGGCCTGAGGCAGAGAATTCCACAGATTCACAACTCTCTGAGTGAAAAGGTTTTTCCTCGTCTCCGTTCTAAATGTCCGACCCCTTATTCTTAAACTGTGGCCCCTGGTTCTGGACTCCCCCAACATCGGGAACACGTTTCCTGCTTCCAGCGTGTCCAATCCCTTAATAATCCTGTATGTTTCAATAAGAATCCCTCTCATCCTTCTAAACTCTATAACTCTACCCGCTGTGCCACCGTGCCAGTCTCCAGGTCAACATGTCCCCCTGTTACCCAGCTGACCACAGAGATACAGACACTGTCCCATTCTGCAGAGAAAGGATTCCAACACCAAGAGCAGCGACTATTGCAAGCAGGCACTGCAGTGTGGAAGGTTTATTATCAATCAGGGAAACAAACCATGCGGTCAGGACTTCAAAAATTATTCTAACATTTGCGATTCATTTCAATGCATTTCATATCAATAAGCAATAGAATAAAACTCCACTTCTTCACCAATTCTAACTCCTGCCGTACAGGTAATGGTGCAAGCGTACAAATGCCTTCTCTACTGGCTGGGGGAATTCAATACACAATCAAATGGGAGGTGTAATGGATTGATAATGATCGTGAAGGAAGAAATCCCAATTGCCCTCGGCTTGTTGAAGGTGGATTGAAGATCTTCGCTGAGTCAGCGTGTTTAAGAAGGAACTGCAGATGCTGGAAAATCGAAGGTAGACAAAAGTGCTGGAGAAACTCAGCGGGTGCAGCAGCATCTGTGGAGCGAAGGGAATAGGCAACGTTTCGGGTCGAAACCCTGAAGGAAATAGGCAACGTTGCCTATTTCCTTCGCTCCATAGATGCTGCTGCACCCGCTGAGTTTCTCCAGCACTTTTGTCTACCTTCGCTGAGTCAGCGACTGATTACGTCACTTACACCTATTCTCATAAGTTCATTAGTGATAGGAGCAGAATTAGGCCATTCGGCCCATCAAGTCTACTCCGTCATTCAATTATGGCCGATCTATCTCGCCCTCCTAACCCCATTCTCCTGCCTTCTCCCCACAACCCCTGACACCCGCACTAATCAAGAATCTATCTACGTCTGCCTTAAAAATATCCTTTGACTTGGCCCCCACAGCAAAGATTCACCACCCTCTGGATAAAGAGGTGCTGCTTGACCTGCTGAGTTACTCCAGAACTCTGTGTCTTTTTGTGGAAAGCAGCATCTGCGGTTCCTTGTTCCTGGGTTAGCCCAGGGACATTTCACCAACACGATGGTGCAAGTGTCGGGATGAGACGGTGTATATGGCAATGAAAGGATTGGGTTGGACTCAGCACTTCATCCAGATTGGGGTGATATGTTCAATATGGCTGAGTTTAGTTTATAGTCCCGTGTACCGAGGTACAGTGAAAAGCTTCTGTTGCGTGCTGACCTGTCAGCGGAAAGACTATACATAATTACAATCGAGACATTAACAGTGTACAGATACACCAACTAGAGAGGGGTCCTGACCCCCCCCCCCCCCCCTCCACCTCATTGGGGACCCCTCGGAGTATCTTTAATCGGGCTTTATCTTGCACCAAACCTGATACCTGCACACTGTGGACGGCTCGATTGTAATCCTGTAGAATCCTTCCGCTGACTGGATAGTCTTTTCACTGTCAAAGCTTTTCACTGTACCTCAGCACACGTGACAATAAACTGGGTGGGGGGTCCCTCGAGGTCAGGCTGGGGTAGAAGGGATATGTGGGGGGTGCGGGGGGGGGGGTCGAGAACAAAGGGGGATCCAGTATAGAGGTGGAGGGGAGAGGGGGGGGGGGGAACTAGGATGGGATCAGTGCTCTATGTAACTCTGCCGGCAACTCTTTTGTGTAACTCTTTTCGACTCTTTGGCTGGGTAACAGGTGACCATCACCAGGTGAGCATCACCTGTACAGGTACAGGTGTCATCATCATCTACACCAGGGTGGCGACCTGTAACCACTGCACGACCCCCAGATGTGGCACGTACCTGTGTAATGATGAACCAGCTGCTGCACCGTCTCAAACTGGGCTCGAGTGGTGATGTAATACCCACCGTTGTCCAGTTTGCGCACCTTGTAGTGTTTGACATGGTCCGCTTTCACCTCGTCCCAGTCCCGGATGGACAGCGAGTACGCACCTGGGCAAACAAACACACCTTCAGTTCAATTTCAGGTAGTCCTTGCTTTCTCCTTCCTTCCCCTCCCCTTCCCAGCTCTCCCACAGCCCACTGTCTCTGCCTCTGCCTTTCTTCTCCCCCCACCCCCCCCCCCCACCCACCGACCTCAGCCTGAAGAAGGGTCTCGACCTGAAACGTCACCTATTTCCATCGCCCCATAGATGCTGCCTCACCCGCTGAGTTACTCCAGCATTTTTGTCTACCTTCGATTTTTCCAGCATCTGCAGTTCCTTCATAAACTCCTTCACTTCACTTTAGGTGGACAAAAACGCTGGAGAAACTCAGCGGATGAGGCAGCATCTATGGAGCGAAGGAATAGTCGACGTTTCGGGTCGAGGACCAGTTAGATTTATTTCAATTTAACTTTGTTTTATTCTGCTGGTATAGTTTGTTTTTGTAAATATTATTCGTGTAAATAATTGAATAAATGTATTTTTGTTTGAAGAAAGAGACCGGTGAGTGAAGGGAGTGCGTGGGAAGGAACTGCAGATGATGGTTTGAACTAAAGATAGACACAAAAAGCTGGAGTAACTCCGTGGGTCAGGCAGCATCCCTTCCTGTACCATCTCTCCAGAGATGCTGCCTGACCCGCTGAGTTACTCCAGCTTTTTGTGTCTCACTCAGTGAAGGGGCGGGTGATGGCTTCACTGTCTCTTTGCGATCTGTTATTTCCCACGATGTGGTGGGCCGTTTAATCCCGACACACACGTATATAGAAACATAGAAAATAGAAAATAGGTGCATGAGGAGGCCATTCGGCCCTTCGAGCCAGCACCGCCATTCATTGTGATCATGACTGATCGTCCCCTATCAATAACCCGTGCCTGCCTTCTCCCCATATCCCTTGACTCCACTAGCCCCTAGAGCTCTATCTAACTCTCTCTTAAATCCATCCAGTGACTTGGCCTCCACTGCCCTCTGTGGCAGGGAATTCCACAACTTCACAACTGTCTGGGTGAAGAGGTTTTTTCTCACCTCAGTCTTAAATGATCTCCCCTTTATTCTAAGACTGTGGCCCCTGGTTCTGGACTCGCTCAACGTTGGGAACATTTTTCCTGCATCGAGCTTGTCCAGTCCTTTTATAATTTTATATGTTGCGGGTTTGTACGTTAGGCTTGGTGTTTGTGTAAATTGTCCCCAGTGTGTGTAGGATAGTGTGAGTGTGCGGGGATCGCTGGTCAGCATGGACTCGGTGGGCCGAAGGGCCTGTTTCCGCTCTGTATCTCTGTATCTGTCCCTGTGTAAGTGCATCTCTAACCGCGCTCTGCGGAAAAGATTCCCGGATCCCGGCCTCACCCTTTGTGGTCTCGCTCTCCCGAATCAGGAATGTTCCCCTGGGGTTCCCCGGACACAGCAGCAGCCTCTCGGCATCCTTGCGCCCCATCTTCCCAAAGTACCATCTGTAGCGGGGAGAGACAAACACAGACACAGGTCAAACACGGCTGGTGCCGGGGTGGGGAAGAGGGTTAGTAACGGCGGGGGCAGCGAGGGCAGAGAGAGAACGAGTGTATCTAATCACAGTGTTTGGACACAAGGCAGAGTATGTACGTGTGTGTGTACATGTATGTGTGTGGGTGTGTGCTCGTGTGTGTGTGTGTGTGTGCGTGTATATGTATATGGAACGACAGATGGCACAATGGGCTAAGTGTTCGGCTGGCAACCGGAAGGTAGCCGGTTCGAATCCCGCTTGGAGTGCATACTGTCGTTGTGTCCTTGGGCAAGACACTTCACCCACCTTTGCCTGTGTGTGAATGTGTGTGAATGTGTGTGAGTGATTGGTGGTGGTCGGAGGGGCCGTAGGCGCAGATTGGCAGCCACGCTTCCGTCAGTCTGCCCCAGGGCAGCTGTGGCTACAGAAGTAGCTTACCACCACCGAGTGTGACTGAGGAGTGAATGAATAATGTGATGTAAAGCGCCTTGAATATTAGAAAGGCGCTATATAAATCCCATCCATTATTATTATTATTATGTGTGTGTGTGCATGTACGTGTGTGTGTGTGTGTGTGTGCATGTATGTGTGTGGGTGCGTGCTCGTGTGTGTGTGTGCGTGTATGTGTGTGTGTGTACATGTACGTGTGTGTGTGTACATGTACGTGTGTGTGCGTGTGTGTGCGTGCTCGTGTGTGCGCGCGTGCGTGCGCCTGCGTGCGTGTGCATGTGTCTGTGAACGTGTATGTGTGTTCGCGTATGTGTGCGTGTGCATGTCTGTGTGTGTGTGTACATGTACGTGTGTGTGCGTCCATCTAAACCACAGGCTGAAGCGGTCAGTGCTTGCTGCTATCGGCCACGGTGAAGGTCTCGTTACGGTGGGGTGACCAGTGAGCGGTGAGCGGTGAATAGTGACCGGTGACCGGTGGCGGTGACCTACTCCTCAGCCTGGATGGAGTCCACTGGGGCCACATAGTTGCTGGGGATGTAGCCGGTCTGGCCAGTGGTCAGTGAACGAGCTTCCCACCAATCTCCTTCCCTGCAACACAAACAAAGCACAGCCTGATCATCACCGTCACATAGAAACACAGACAATAGGTGCAGGAGTATGAGGCCATTCGGCCCTTCGAGCCAGCACCGCCATTCAATGTGATCATGGCTGATCATCCACAATCAGTTCCCCGTTCCTGCCTTCTCCCCGTATCCCCTGACTCTGTTCGCCCCGACAGCCAGCAACAGTCAGCTCCTGCTCACCACTTATGCAGACCATAGTTTATTGCCTGTTGCAGCAAATCACCAGCAAGCCAAGGAGAAGTGGCTACTTGGTGACATTTCCAACTAGTTAGTACACAACAGAAGCTTTCCACTGTACCTCAGTGCACGTGACAATAGACTGGACTGAATGGAAAATCATTTTGCGCATCTAAATGAATCTGCAATTTTTTACATTTTTCAACTTCCAAATCAATCTTTGTTTTGTTTTCTCAAGAAAGCCATGGTCTTATTCTGAAACATCAGGGGGAATCTCCGTGGTGTAAGGCAGTAACTGAGTTGAGTTTAGTTTATTGTCACGTGTACCGAGGTACAGTGAAAAGCTTTTGTTGCGCGCTAACCAGTCAGCGGAAAGACAATACATGATTACAATCGAGCCGTCCACAGTGTACAGATACAGGATAAAGGAATAATGTTTAGTGCAAGATAAAGCCAGCAACGTCCAATCAAGGATAGCCCGAGGGTCTCCAATGAGGTGGATAGTAGTTCAGGACTGCTCTCTAGTTGGTGAGGAAACGGTTTAGTTGCCTGATAACAGCTGGGTCCAGTACGTCTATAGAAGGGTCCTGACCTAAAACATCACCTGTTCCCGTTCTACAGAGGTACTGCCCAACCCGCTGAGTTGAGAATGGAGATGAGGAGGAATTTCTTTAGTCAGAGGGCGGTGAATCTGTGGAATTCATTGCCACAGAGGGCTATGGAGGCCAAGTCATAGATTCATACAACACGGAAACAGACCCTTCGGCCCAACTAGTTCATGCCAACCAAGATGCCCCACCTGGCCCCGTTTGGCCCATATCCCCCTAAGCCTTTCCTATCCCTGTACCTGTCCAGGTATATTTTAAATGTTGCGATTGTACCTGCTGCCTCAACTACCTCCTCTAGCAGCTCGTTCCATCCACCACGCTCTGAGTGAAATAACATTGCTCTTCAGGTTCCATTAAATCTGCCCTCTCTCACCTTAAACCTGAGTCCTCTGGTTCTCGATTCCCCTACTCTGGGCAAGAGACTCTGTACATCCACCCGATCTATTTCCTATTTGTCTTTTGCTCAGTCAGTTATTGGTTATTATATGAAGTCATGTTTGTCAAAGATAAACGCCTGCTTGTATTTCTATAAGTTATTAAACGTTGAAGTACATCACTGGATGTGGGGATAGATGTCACTGTAGATACTGTGCTTGCACCCAACACACAGGGATAACTGGACCATCACTGCCATCTGCAGGCGACACCACAAACTGCAACAGGGAAGGGATCTCAATCCGAAACGTCACCCATTCCTTCTCTCCAGAGATGCTGCCTGTCCCGCTGAGTTACTCCAGCTTTTTGTGTCTACCTTCGGTTTAAACCAGCATCTGCAGTTCAGAGATGCAGTGGAGAAACAGGCCATTCGGCCCGTCGATTCCACACCGACCAACGATCCCTGCACATTCATACTACACCACACATACTAGGGACAATTTTTTTAAATTTATACCAAGCCAATTAATATGTACAAACCCGTACGCCTTTCCTGCTAACAATCTCTGGTGATCTGAAGATAGACGCAAAGTAACTCAGTGGGTCAGGCAGCATCTCTAGAGAAAACGGATGAGTGATGATTCGGGTCGAGACTCTTCACCCATCCGTTTTCTCCACAGATGCTGCCTGAGCCGTTGTGTTACTCCAGCATTTAGTGCTTTGGTTAACAATCATTAGGGTGGATTCCTCCAGATTGGAGGAACAGCGTCTCATATTTCGCTAGGGCAGCTTACAGTGGTATGAATATTGATTCATCAAACTTCTGGTAGCCCCGGCATTCCCTCTCTCTCTCCATCCCTCCCCCACCCAAGTCGCACCAGCTTCTCATTTTCACCCAACAAACAGCTAACTGAAGAAACTCAGCGGGTGCAGCAGCATCTATGGAGCGAAGGAAATAGGCAACGTTTCGGGCCGAAACCCTGAAGGAAATAGGCAACGTTTCGGGCTGAAACCCGGAAGGGTTTCGGCCCGAAACGTTGCCTATTTCCTTCGCTCCATAGATGCTGCTGCACCCGCTGAGTCTCTCCAGCACTTTTGTCTACCTTAGATTTTCCAGCATCTGCAGTTCCTTCTTAAACATCTAACAATGTTTCCTTTACCATCTTAACTTTTTTTTAACGTATCTTTCATTCATTGTTCTTTATCTCTCCACATCACCGTCTATATCTCTCGTTTCCCTTATCCCTAACCGGTCTGAAGAAGGGTCTCGACCCGAAACGTCACCCATTCCTTTTTCTCCACAGATGCTGCCTGTCCCGCTGCGTTACTCCAGCATTTTGTGTCTGTCTTCAATGTAAACCAACATCTGCAGGTTTTGTCCCTGCGTTTTATAGTTGGTTGCAACTAATTCTTAGAATAGAATAGTTTCTTTGTTGTCATTGTAACATCAACCATGAACAACAATATTTATAAATGTCAGCCAGTCAGTGCACCATTCAAACATTTCTAAAAGCTAACGATACATACAAGGTGAAATATTAAAAAAAGATAAACAACTAAAATAAATATCATGAAAATAGCACGCATAAACACCCAGCCCTACATCCTTCTGTGGATTTCACAGTGTACCACAGTCCCTTAGTATGTATCGCACCTGCGTTCCTTGGCGGCTACATTTAGTGCCTTTATAGCAGTGGGGTAAAAACTGTTTTTAAGTCTGTTTGTCCTTGTCCTTGTAAATCTGTACCGTCTGCCTGACGGCAACAGTTCAAACAGGGAGTGTCCGGGGTGGGGAATGTCCTTTATAATACTCTGGGATTTTTTGATGCAGCGGGAACTGTGTAAGTCCTCCAAGGTAAGGAGAGGGCAGCCGGCAACCCTCTGGGCGTTGTCAATGGCCCTCTGGAGCGCTTTCCTCTGAGCCGCCCGCAGTGGTTTTGATCATCAATGAGGAGAGCAATTCCAGCCACTAGAGGGCAGGCAATGACCACGTTTTAAACAAACACTGATAAATAACATGTGTATGAAGGAACTGCAGATGCTGGTTTAAAATCGAAGATAGACCGGAGTATCTCAGCGGGACAGGCAGCATCTGTGGAGAGAAGGAATGGGTGGCGTGTCGGGTCGAGACCCTTCTTCAGACTGATTATCTCCGAGTCTCCCTCTTCCCTGACTCTCAGTCTGAAGAAGAGTCTCGACCCGAAACATCGACCCTCTATCCAGAGACGCTGCCTGTCCCGCAGATTTACTCCAGCATTTTGTGTCTAACTTACTTTAGA
The DNA here is from genome assembly GCF_010909765.2 of Amblyraja radiata. Lineage (NCBI taxonomy): Eukaryota > Metazoa > Chordata > Chondrichthyes > Rajiformes > Rajidae > Amblyraja > Amblyraja radiata. Next base: position 1,178,971 of record NC_045982.1, on the reverse strand, counting down.
AGCTGCCTCCATTACATGTCTGGGATAGAAATCTATTAAATGCAGAAAGTGTCGGAAGGAACTGCAGATGCAGTAAACAGCCACTACACCAGGCTCAGGGTCCTGTATGTGACATCACATTCTTATGGGTTACAGCAAAACCCAGAGCATTAGATCAGTGGATGAAACTCAAATCTCACTGGAAATATCTTTTAAAATTTACAGCGTGGAAACAGACTTTTCCTTCAGTGGTTTGTGTAGGAAGGAACTGGAGGTGCTGGTACAAACCGAAGATAGACACAGAGTGCTGGAGTAACTCAGCGGGTCAGGCAGCATCTGTGGAGGGAATGGACAGACAACGTTTCGTGTCGGGGGGCCCATCTGATGATGGCTTGTGGTTGCCGTGCTTTCTCTGCCACCGTTCCTGCAGTTTCTACTCACGAGCTGTTGATGATGTGAAACTTCTCCCCTTTCCTGAAGGTCAGGTCATCTTCTGTCCTGGCATCATAGTCGTACAAGGCGACAAACAGCGTCACTCCTCCTGCGGTAACAAACACTGACGTTACTGACCACCGCATCCACGCGTAAAATCACAAAGAAAACACTCACTGATATTTCTGCTCAAAACATTCACCAGCCTTGAGACTAAAGAACGGTCCCAACCCGAAACGTCACCTATCCATGTTCTCCACAGATGCTGCCTGACCCGCTGAGTTACTCCAGCACTCTGTGAAACGTCACCTATCCATGTTCTCCACAGATGCTGCCTGACCCGCTGAGTTACTCCAGCACTCTGTGAAACGTCACCTATCCATGTTCTCCACAGATGCTGCCTGACCCGCTGAGTTACTCCAGCACTCTGTGAAACGTCACCTATCCATGTTCTCCACAGATGCTGCCTGACCCGCTGAGTTATGGTGCAGCAGCATCTGTGGAGCTAAGGAAATAGGCAACGTTTCGGGCCGAAACCCTTCTGGAAATAGGCAACGTTTCGGGCCGAAACCCGGAAGGGTTTCGACCCGAAACGTTGCCTATTTCCTTAGCTCCATAGATGCTGCTGCACCCGCTGAGTTACTCCAGCACTCTGTGAAACGTCACCTATCCATGTTCTCCACAGATGCTGCCTGACCCGCTGAGTTACTCCAGCACTCTGTGAAACGTCACCTATCCATGTTCTCCACAGATGCTGCCTGACCCGCTGAGTTACTCCAGCACTCTGTGAAACGTCACCTATCCATGTTCTCCACAGATGCTGCCTGACCCGCTGAGTTACTCCAGCACTCTGTGTCTTTTTGAGCATTGAGGTAGGTTGGGAGATCAGGACTACGCCCATCGCTGAGGAGATTGTATATATTATTGCAATCATTGATTGAATACATTTTTGTAAAAAAAACCCCATTGGTGGGCAATGTAATACACGGTCTCACCTGAGACCACCTTAGCTCAGGTGTGCAGTGTAATGCAGGGTGAGGGTCTCACCTGGGACCACCACAGGTGTGCAATTTAATGCAGGGTGAGGGTCTCACCTGAGACCACCTTAGCTCAGGTGTGCGGTGTAATGTAGGGTGAGGGTCTCACCTGGGACCACCTTAGCTCAGGTGTGCAGTGTAATGCAGTGTGAGGGTCTCACCTGGGACCACCTTAGCTCAGGTGTGCAGTGTAATGCAGGGTGAGGGTCTCACCTGGGACTACCCCAGCTCAGGTGTGTAGTGTAATGCAGTGTGAGGGTCTCACCTGGGACCACCTTAGCTCAGGTGTGCAGTGTAATGCAGGGTGAGGGTCTCACCTGGGACCACGCCAGCTCGGGTGGGCATCGAGCCGCTGAGGTAGCCGAGTGAGCCGCCGAAGGGGCTGAGGGCGGTGTTGGCGCTCTCGTGGAAGGTGTTGAAGTCGGGGATCCGGTTGAAGATGGCGGTGGGGGCTTGGCTGGTGGGCTCGGGCCCATAGCGAGGGTTGGCGTTCTGTTTGAAGAACCCATCGCCGTCGTTGGCTTGCGATTTGGCCGATCCCTTCTCCTTGCAGTGCACGCAACCCATCGTCCAGCAGTCTGTGTCACAGAGGAGAGAGTGTGTTACACGTCTGTGTCTAGTCTGCCCTGCCAGACGTCTGGCCCATGCAGACACAAGTTCACCATTTATAGGAGTAAACATCGAAACATAGACAATAGGTGCAGGAGGAGGCCATTCAGCCCTTCGAGCCAGCACCGCGATTCATTGTGATCATGGCTGATCGTCCCCTATCAATAACCCGTGCCTGCCTTCTCCCCATATCCCTTGACTCCACTAGCCCCTAGAGCTCTATCTAACTCTCTATTAAATCCGTCCAGTGACTTGGCCTCCACTGCCCTCTGTGGCAGGGAATTCCATAAATTCACAACTGAAAAAGTTTTTTCTCACCTCAGTCTTAAATGACCTCCCCTTTATTCTAAGACTGTAGCCCCTGGTTCTGGACTCGCTCAACATTGGGAACATTTTTCCTGCATCTAGCTTGTCCAATCCTTTTCTAATTTTATACGTTTCTATAAGAGACCCCCTCATCCTTCTAAACTCCAGTGAATACAAGCCTAGTCTTTTCAATCTTTCCTCATATGACAGTCCCGCCATCCCAGGGATCAATCTGGTGAACCTACGCTGCACTGCCTCAATCACAAGGATGTCCTTCCTCAAATTGGGAGACCAAAACTGCACACAGTACTCCAGGTGTGGTCTCACCAGAGCCCTATTCAACTGCAGAGGGACCTCTTTGCTCCTATACTGAAATCCTCTCGTTATGAAGGCCAACATGCCAAGACATACAGGTTTGTTGGCTAACTAGCTTAGTGTATGTGTAAATTGGCCCCAGTGTGTGTAGGATAGTGTTAGTGTGCGGGGATCGCTGGCTGGCCTGGACTCGGTGGGCCGAAGGGCCTGTTTCCGCGCTGTATTAGCTTTGGTTAGTTTAGCTTTGTTTCGAGACGCAGAAACAGGCCCTTCGGCCCACCGAGCCCAGGCCAGCCAGCGATCCCCGCACACTAATACTATCCTACACACACTAGGGACAATTTACAATTTTTACAAAGCCAATAAATGTATAAACCTGTACATCTTTGGAGTGTGGGAGGGAACCGGAGCACCCGGAGAAAACCCACGCAGTTCACAAGAAGAACATACAAACTCCACACAGACAGCACCTGTAGTCAGGACCGAATCCCGAGTCTTTCTCATTGAGGCAACTGTGCTGCCCTGAATTTTAACTGAAGTCCGGGATAAACATGTGTTAACATCAATAACAACAACAATTTACTAGGAATCGCACACCTCCAGATTCAAGGACAGTTTCTTCCCAGCTGTTATCAGGCAGCTGATCCATCCTACCACAACCAGAGAGCGGTCCTGAACTACTATCTACCTCATTGGAGACCCTCGCACTATCCTTGATCAGACTTTACTGGCTTTACCTTGCACTAAACGTTATTCCCTTTATCCTGTATCTGTACACTGTGGACGGCTCGATAGTAATCATGTGTTGTCTTTCCGCTGACTGGTTAGCACGCAACAGAAGCTTTTCACCGTACCTCGGTACACGTGACAATAAACTAAACGCAAACTCTAAGGAGACAAGAAACAGGAGTGGAAAAGTTTGGCTCCTTCTGCAGATGAAATGTGTACATATCCACCGTAGACTCTGCAGAAACCGTTTAACCTTCCGAGCAAACCCTCAGCAATAATAGTCCCAGGCGCTCAAAGGTAATCAGTAAAAGCGCTGAGACCTGCCTGACCGTATAACAGCCAACATTAAACTGGAGCAGCTTCCCAATCACATGCCCACAATCCAGCGGTGATGTGAACCAATCCTCTATCCCTCTCTTCAAAATACAAGCCACTAAAACACTCCAGACGACAGGAAAATAAGAGTCGTAGAGAGAAGGAGGGAACTGCAGATGCTGGTTTAAACCGAAGATGGACACAGAGTGCTGGAGTAACTCAGCGGGTCAGGCAGCATCTGTGGAGAACGTGGATAGGTGACTTTTCAGGTCGAGACCTTTCTTCAGACCGACTCCTGAGGATACTTGAGGGGCAGTTGTGGCCATTCTGGGCTAGTCTGCAACTTAGCCCCTAGCCCCCCCGACCCGTCCTATCCATGTACCCGACCAGTCCTTCATTACAACATGGAGCGTCACGGTGGCGCAGCGGTAGAGTTGCTGCCTCACGGCGCCAGAGACCTGAGTTTCATCCCAACTGCGGGTGCTGTCTGTACGGAGTTTGCACGTCTCCCGATGACCTGCGTGGGTTTTCTCCGGGATCTCCGGTTTCTCCCCACACTCCACAGACGTGCAGGTTTGTAGGTTATTTGACTTGGTGTATGTGTAAACTGTCCCTAGTGTGTGTAGGATAGTGTTAGTGTGCGGGGATCGCTGGTCGGTGCGGACTCGATGTTTCCGTGCTGTATTTCTAATCTAAACTAAACTAGTTCATGTCCTTCCACTGCTGGTCCACTACAGTACTGACCAGCCCATAATCAACGGCAGAATCAACAAACACCCAGATCAATCTGGAACAGGGCGCAGAAGCTTCTGAACATTGGGGAAGGATAGAGGCCCAGTCTCACTCCGGCCACTCCCTCTTCTCCCCTCTCCCAATCTCACGCTCTGAGAGAGAACTCTAACACAATGAGCTGCCATCAATGTCTGGGCTCTCCATCTGAACATCACTCTCCCCAGAACAAGACTAACTCAGATAGACTCATAGAGTCACACAGAGCGGCAACAGGCCCTTCAGCCCATCTGTCGAATTCATTTCCACAAACGGCTAAATCAATGGATAATTCTAAGGCAGAGACAGATAGATTTTTGCTTAGTACGGGTGTCAGGGGTTATGGGGAGAAGGCAGGAGAATGGAGTTGAGAGGGAAAGATAGATCATCTATGTGTGAATGGCAGAGTAGACTTAATGGGCCGAATGGCATAATTCTGCTCCCAGCTCCTATGGTTATGGTCTGAAGAAGGGTCGTGACCTGTAACGTCATCTGTTCATTTCCCCCACAGATGTTTCCTGACCCGCTGAGTTCCTTCAGCAGTTTGTTGCTTTTGGCTCTAAGTTATTGGAAAGTTACACTTAGCCAGCCTTGAGTTTTCTTGTGATGTTCTCCCCATCACCGATCAGCTACTGCAGTGCAGGGAACTGTAGCAGGCGGCTGTGTGACTCTCTGTCCACATGACACAACCATTGTCAAATCTATTCTCGTTTCCTTTCCTGGAGGGCGAGCAGCTGTAACGGCCGCAAGCGCTGACTTCCCCTCCCCTACACACACGTCACGGCAGCGAGAGGCAGTCGTCCCTCCCTCTCCTTGTGTCGGGAACATAACGCCACAGAGTCAGTCAGTCACATGAATATATGCATAACTCAGTAACTCAGCGGGTCAGGCAGCATCTGTGGAGAACATGGATAGGTGACGTTTCACAGAGTGCTGGAGTAACTCAGTGGGTGCAGCAGCATCTGTGGAGAACATGGATAGGTGACGTTTCACAGAGTGCTGGAGTAACTCAGCGGGTCAGGCAGCATCTATGGCGCTAAGGAAATAGGCAACGTTTTGGGTCGAAACCGAAACGTTGCCTATTTCCAGAAGGATTTCGGCCCGAAACGTTGCCTATTTCCTTCGCTCCATAGATGCTGCTGCACCATAACTCAGTGGGTCAGGCAGCATCTATGGAGAACATGGATAGGTGACGTTTCACAGAGTGCTGGAGTAACTCAGCGGGTCAGGCAGCATCTATGGAGAACATGGATAGGTGAAGTTTCACAGAGTGCTGGAGTAACTCAGCGGGTCAGGCAGCATCTGTGGAGAACATGGATAGGTGACGTTTCACAGAGTGCTGGAGTAACTCAGCGGGTCAGGCAGCATCTGTGGAGAACATGGATAGGTGACGTTTCACAGAGTGCTGGAGTAACTCAGCGGGTCAGGCCAACACTGACTGTGGATCGCAGACTCACGCAGTGTCGGGCAGACCGTGAGGCGGCAACAAAAATCTGGGCAACAACCTTTGAACAACTGAAGGCTCTGCATGGAAGGAATATTTTTAATTGCTTGTTAATTTATTGCGGGATGCACACAAGGATTCACTGGCATCCAGCAGGAATGCCAACTGTTGTAGCAGAGAGACAGGGCCGGCTCAAAGCTAAACCTGCAATCCGTGGATGATGGCAATGCAGCTTCAGAAATAATGTTTGCGCGGGGTCTGATGGAAACATGAAACAAACAAACACCAAACTCGACTGAATTCTCTAAAGAAGAAGAAATTATTTTATCAATAAAAAATATAGACAGACACAAAGTGCCGGAGTAACTCAGCGGGTCAGGCAGCATTTCTGGAGTCAAAGTGTTATACAGCATAGAAACAGACCCTTCGGCCCATCTTGCCCATGCTGACCAACATGCCCCATCTACACTATGCCCACCTGCCCGCGTTTGCCCCATAGCCTTCTGGAGAAAAAGGATAGGTGACGTTTCGGGTTGGGATCTTTCAGACTATGAAACATCACCCATCCTTTCTCTCCAGAGATGCTGCCTGACCTGCTGGGTTCCTCTAGCACATTGTGTCTATCCAGCATCTGCAGTTCCTTGTTTCTCTGTTTTATAAATAATCTTGGCAGGTTCAGGGAGTGTGGGGTTATATCACGGGGCTCAGGCAAAGACTTTTAGTTTAGTTTTGTGTTACAGCACGGAAACAGGCCCTTCGGCCCACTGGGTCTGCACCAACCAGCGATCCCCGCACACTAACACTATCCTACACACACTAGGGACAATTTACACTTATACCCGAAGCCAATTTACCTACAAACCTGCACGTCTTTGGAGTGTGGGAGGAAACCGAAGATCTCGGAGAAAAACCAAGACAGGTCATGGGGAGAACGTGCAAACTCCGTACAGACAGCACCCGTAGTCAGGATCAAACCCTGGTCTCTCGCGCTTCGCCACCGTGCTGCCTTGGTGTAGAGAGAGCAAAATATCCACTGTACCAATTCAGCAAAATGACCCAAACATATTCTCCACCCATCCTTCACAGAGTGTATCAGAGACTTGATGTACTCTTCAATTAGACAACCACCAATTAATGCTTTAAACCCAGACCCTTTTTGCTTATTTAGCAAATTTAAACAACTAAAAACGCCCAACGCAGGCGGCAATATCTGCGCTGGACTCAGAAACAGATCTTGCAGCAAACAATGGCCCGTTTCCTTCATCATTGTTACTCTTTTACAAATATTTCATTCATTGTTCTTTATCTCTCTACATCACCGCCTATATCCCTCGTTCCCTTATCCATAATCAGTCTGAAGAAGGGTCTCGTTGTGTATTTCGGTGCTTGCAACTGACTTAAAATAACACTCGGATGCGGGAGTAAACTATCACGCTTCTTCATTCCCAGTGTCCCCCCAGCGCATGCGTCCCCTCGCACAAGACATCACATATGCTAATTATATCACATACATCACACTGCTCCCCCTTTAACCTGGAGGCAGGTAACACTCGCTTGTACTCGCTAGAATTTAGAAGATTGAGGGGGGATCTTATAGAAACGTACAAAATTCTTAAGGGGTTGGACAGGCTAGATACAGGAAGATTGTTCCCGATGTTGGGGAAGTCCAGAACAAGGGGTCACAGTTTAAGGATAAGGGGGAAATCTTTTAGGACCGAGATGAGAAAAACATTTTTTACACAGAGAGTGGTGAATCTGTGGAATTCTCTGCCACAGAAGTTTAGTTGAGGCCAGTTCATTGGCTATATTTAAGAGGGAGTTAGATGTGGCCCTTGTGGCTAAAGGGATCAGGGGGTATGGAGAGAAGGTAGGTACAGGATACTGAGTTGGATGATCAGCCATGATCATATTGAATGGCGGTGCAGGCTCGAAGGGCCGAATGGCCTACTCCTGCACCTATTTTCTATGTTTCTATGTTTAACACCATTTATATAATATACACCACAGGTCTCAACACGAAACATCACCCATCCCCTCTCTCCAGAGATGCTGCCTGTCCCGCTGAGTTGCTCCAGCATGTTGTGTCTAAGCAGGTCTACAATCACATATTACAATCGTCCCACACTTTAAAATCTCTACTCCTTCAGCAACATTTCTTACTTTAAGTATGATATCGGGCTTTACCTTGCACTAACCGTTATTCCCTTATCATGTATCTGTACACTGTAAACGGCTCGATTGTAATCATGTATTGTCTTTCCGCTGACTGGATAGCATGCAACAAAAGCTTTGCACTCTGCCTCAGTAGTCGTAGAGTGATACAGTGTGGAAACAGGCCCTTTGCCCCAACGCCTACACCAGCCAACGCTAAACGTGACAATAACCTCAACTGTAAAGTGTAAACTGTAAGCATCTGCAGGGCTCGGCAAGAGACGTTGGGGAAATGCCGGACTTCCTTACAAGACTCAAGATCACCCCAGCGTTAATACCACCAACAATCTGACCTGGGCTAACCACATTAACAGCTCCAGTCAAGAAAGCTCGCCAATAGACAGTAGACAATAGGTGCAGGAGTAGGCCATTCGGCCCTTCGAGCCAGCACCGCCATTCACTGTGATCGTGGCTGATCATCCCCAATCAGCCAACACCTCGACTCCCTCACCAGACTGTGTTGGTGAACTTAAAATATGACACATCTTTATAAGGAGGTGGCAACAGTAATGTTTAAGAAGGCAGTCTAGAAATGGAGAAATATCAGGAGTGTACGAGCCAGAATCTGAAGCCGACTACCAGTGGACACAAGGTCCACCAAGGAAGTATAAATCTTCAGTTCAACACCAACTTCAGCGAGGTCTCTTCAATTAAAAAGATGCAGGCGTCGACTACTGAGACATTTCCACTAGCGGGAGAGTCTAGGACTAGAGGTCACAGACGCAGAATTATAGGAGGTTCTTTTAGGAAGGGGATGAGGAGAAATGTATTCAGTCAGAGGGTGGTGAATCTGTGGAATTCATTGCCACAGACGGCTGTGGAGGCCAAGTCAATGGATATTTTTAAGGCGGAGATAGATGGATTCTTGATTAGTACGGGTGTCAGAGGTTATGGGGAGAAGGCAGGAGAATGGGGTTAGGAAGGAGAGATAGATCAGCCATGATTGAATGGCAGAATTGACTTGATGGGCCGAATGGCCTAATTCTACTCCTATTCCTTATGACCACTTTCTTTACTCTCAAAATATTCTGTATGCAGAAGATACAAACCTTTGTTAATTTTTAAGGTAACTTGAGTCTTTAGTTTAGCATTTAGAGGTACAGGCCCTTCGGCCCATCGAGTCCGTGCCGACCAACGATCGCCCCGTATACTAGCACTATCTTACACACTAGGACAAAGCTAATTAAACTAAATTGGAGTGTGGAAGGAAACCGGAGCACCCGGAGAAAACCCACGCGGTCACGGGGAGAACGTGCAAACTCCGTACAGGCAGCGCCCGTAGCCAGGATTGAACCCGGGTCTCTGGCGCTGTGAGGCAGCAGCTCTACCCGCTGCGCCACCGTGACGCCCTGTCTGTTCAACGTGCAGCCGGCAACATTCTGGTCAACTTATTTTTATGCCAAAGCCTAAACGTCCTTCCTGTACAGGAAGAATACAAACCTTGCTCGAAATTCTCAACAAAATGATTGTGATTAAAATGGTCACTAACTCAGAGCAGGTTTACAGTGTCAAGAAGGGTCTCGACCCGAAACGTCACCCATTCCTTCCCTCCAGAGAAGCTGCCTGTCCCGCTGAGTTACTCCAGCATTTTGTGGATGTCTTCAGTTTTACCATCGAGAGGGGGGAGGGAGGGGGAGAGGGAGAGGGAGAGTGGGACGTGGATAATTTAACCCACTTCATTGCAGATTGAGCTGGGTTTGGGCAGCAAGAGGTGGAGGATTAAGGTCGATGTACTCACCCCACAGACAGCTCCCAGTCAAGTGGTCAGTGCCCCTGCACATCGCTGCCCGACTGGGACAGGTTGCAGGCTGGGTGTTTGGAGCCCGTGGTCACTGGGAGAGTCCCCCCTCCATGATCCCCCAAGTGTAACCAGTGCCCGTCTCCAGTCGGCGGCCCGCAGCGAGGAAGGAATACTGACCACGAGAGCGGACGGTGAAACTCTCTCTCCTCTGTGAGACTGAGGGCAGGAAACAGCTGCACTGGTCGAGTCCTGCAGCTCCACACACACACACAGAGACACACACACACACATTGCACTGCTCGCTGAGTTTCACTGCCTGCCAGTCCCACATGGACCTGCAGGAAGAGCAGCACAATCTGCTTGGGGTCAGGGACACAGATGCCTCCAGCATCTCTATTGTCCACAGTCAAAGCTATTTCCTCAGTTTAACAGATTACATAAAGGGTTGCAGTTTAGTGAGTGAGGTTCCTGTTCCCCGACTGGCCTTGACTGGACAAGCGCATTGAGACAGATCACAGATCAACACCAAACTAATGGCAAAAGTGATCATTTGGCCGCTATGGAGTCTTTAGCTATAGAGATACAGCGCAGAAACGGGCCCTTCGGCCCATCGAGTCCGTTCCGTCCAGCGATCCCCGCACACTCACACCCTCCTACACAATAGAGACAATTTACAGTTTTACCCAAGCCAATTAACCTTCAAACCTGCACGTCTTTGGAGTGTGGGAGGAAACCGGAGCACCTGGAGAAAACCCACACAGGTCACGGGGAAGAATGTACAAACTCCGTAGAGACAGCACCCGTAGTCAGGATCGAACCAGGTTTGTGGTGCTGTGAGGCAGCAACTCTGCCACAGTGCCCATAGTGGTCCTAGAGTCATACATCACGGGAAAAGGCCCTTCGGCCCGACTTGCCCATAACATCCCAGATGCCCCATCTGCACCAGTCCCACCTCGGCCCATCTATCTATATTACTAAAAGTCTGTTCTTGACCGGTTTGGGCCATCTGTGCTGAGATTTCCGAGAGAACGCCGCCACCTACGGCCGTCATTTTTGGCCACCTCGCTCAGAGCCCCCCTCCGCCGCATGAGTGCCAAGGATTTTTCCCGTCGATGAAAATTGACAGAGATATTAATGTTTTTACAAAATTCCCCATTCTCTCTGCTGCCCCTGCTGGAGGGAGGGGGAGGGACTATAAAACCAGGAAGTGGTGTGCCTCAATCAGTCTCTGCAAGTGGTGTGCCTCAATCAGAGCTCTGAATGACACTGAACAAATGTCTACAGCACTGTGAGTACCCTTAATTTGGTTTGAAAATGAAAATATGGTTAGAGGTAAAAAAGCACTGCCTGCAAATGGTTGTTTGGGTTTGGGTTGAAGTAAAAAGGCACTCTCTCTCTCTCCCATCCTCTCTCTCTCTCTCCCTATCCCTCTCTCTTCTCTCTCTCTCCCCCTCCCCCCCCTTCTCCTCTCCCCCCCTCCCTCTCCCCCTCCCCCTCCCCCTCCCCCTCCCTCTCCCCCTCCCTCTCCCCCTCCCTCCTCTCCTCGTCCCCCCCTCTCTCTCCCCTCTTTTTCTCCCCTCCTCCATCCCCTCCCCCACTGTCCCTCACCTAAACCCCCCTCCCCTCCACACACCCCTACCCCCTTCCTTCCACCCTCCCTGCTCCCCACCTCTCCCCTCCCCTCACCTCACCCCCCCCTCTCAGCACACCCTCTCTCTCCCCCTCTTCCCCTCCCCCCTCTCTCCTCCCCCCTCCCCCACCTTTTCCCCCCTCACCCACCCTCCCTCTTCTCCTCCTCTCCACCCCCCTCTCCCTCTTCCCCCTCTCTCTGTGTCTCTGTCTCTCTCTATGTCTCTGCCCCTTCTCTCTCTGCCCTCACTCTCTACCCCCCCCCCCCTCTCTCTAGATGTGACTGCAAGTTGGGGGCTATGCGTCAGTAGATAGGGTGGTTAAGGGGTAAAAGGAGCAAATTAGGAACAGACCCAACGGGTCTGCACTTGGTCTAGTATCCTTCTAAACCTTTCCTTTCCTTTCCTTTCGGGCCGAAACGTTGCCTATTTCCTTCGCTCCATAGATGCTGCTGCACCCGCTGAGTTTCTCCAGCATTTTTGTGTACCTGCAGAAGATGTTACCTGGACTTCAATGGTACTTCATTGTCAAATGGATCAACTGCATCAGAATTCCTTTCTTGCATTCAATGCAAACAAAAAACTTACCATAGATACAAAGGACCAAGGAACTGCTGATGACGGCCTGAAGAAGGGACCCCATCTGTGAAACGTCACCTATCCATGTTCTCCACAGATGCTGCCTGACCCGCTGAGTTACTCCAGCACTCTGTGAAACGTCACCTATCCATGTTCTCCACAGATGCTGCCTGACCCACTGAGTTATGGTGCAGCAGCATCTATGGAGCGAAGGAAATAGGCAACGTTTTGGGCCGAAATCCTTCTGGAAATAGGCAACGTTTCGGGCCGAAACCCTTACGGGTTTCGACCCAAAACGTTGCCTATTTCCTTAGCGCCATAGATGCTGCTGCACCCACTGAGTTACTCCAGCACTCTGTGAAACGTCACCTATCCATGTTCTCCACAGATGCTGCCTGACCCGCTGAGTTACTCCAGCACACTGTCTCTTCTTTTGTAAACCAGCACCTGCCGTTCCTTGTTTCTACTTATTATTATAAGGCCTCTAGTGAGATCTTGCATTGTAATCTCATCATCGCAGAATCATAGTCGTACAGTGTGGAAACAGGCCCCTCAGCCCAGCTTGCCCACCCTGGCCGACATGTCCCACCTACACTAATCCCACCTGCCCGTGTTTGGCCCATAGCCCTCAAAACCTGTCATCTTCATTCCCCTGTCCAATTGTCCCTTAAATGTTAACCTGCCTCAACTACATCCTCCAGCAGCTCGTTGCATCCTTTGTGTCAAAAACTTGAGGTTTCTATCAAATCTTTCCCCCCTCATAGAAACATAGAAAATAGGTGCAGGAGTAGGCCATTCGGCCCTTCGAGCCTGCACCGCCATTCAATATGATCATGGATGATCAACCAACTCAGTATCCTGTACCTGCCTTCTCTCCATACCCCCTGATCCCTTTAGCCACAAGGGCCACATCTAACTCCCTCTTAAATATAGCCAATTCACCTTAAACCCATGTCCTCTGGTTCTCGATTTCCCCACTCTGGGCAAGAGACTCTATGCGTCCATCTACTCCATTTCTCTCATGAGGTGCACCTCTATAAGATGTAATCTGCTGTTTTACAACTTCAGAGGGGCAGCCATTTCAAAACTGTGAGCGTTCACCTCCAACATTCAACGCCGTCCATCTGTGAGTGAATACGTTTATTGGCCAAGTATTCACATACAAGGAATTTGCCTTGGTGCTCCGCCCGCAAGTGACAACATGACATATTCCTTGAACAGATTTCTCCAAGTGCTTTCTGGAAACACGACCATAATACAGGAGTCCTGCTTTAACCTTTCACTTGACGTAAGTTTTAAGCAAGAAGATATCCCACCACAACCAGGGAGCAGTCCTGAAATACTATCTACCTCATTGGAGACTCTCGGACTATCTTTGATCGGACTTTACTGACTTGACCTTGCATTAAACGTTATTCACTCATCATGTATCTGTACAAGGTAGACAAAAGTGCTGGAGAAACTCAGCGGGTGCAGCAGCAACTATGGAGCGAAGGAAATAGGCAACGTTTCGGGCCGAAACCCTTCATAGAAACATAGAAAATAGGTGCAGGAGTAGAGGCCATTCGGTCCTTCGAGCCTGCACCGCCATTCGATATGATCATGGCTGATCATCCAACTCAGTATCCCATCCCTGCCTTCTCTCCATACACCCTGAACCCTTTAGCCACAAGGACCACATCTAACTCCCTCTTAAATATAGCCAATAAACTGGCCTCAACTACCTTCTGTGGCAGAGAATTCCACACATTCACCACTCTCTGTGCGAAAAATGATGTTCTCATCTCGGTCCTAAAAGACTTCCCCCTTATCCTTAAACTGTGACCCCTTGTTCTGGACTTCCCCAACATCGGGAATAATCTTCCTGCATCTAGCCTGTCCAACCCCTTAAGAATTTTGTAAGTTTCTATAAGACCCCCCCTCAATCTCCTAAATTCTAGCGAGTACAAACCGAGTCTATCCAGTCTTCAGGAAGGAAATAGGTAACGTTTCGGGCCGAAACCCTTCGGGTTTCAGCCCGAAACGTTGCCGATTTCCTTCGCTCCATAGATGCTGCTGCACCCGCTGAGTTTCTCCAGCATTTTTGTCTACCTTCGATTTTCCAGCATCTGCAGTTCCTTCTTAAACACATGTATCTGTACAATGTCAACGGCTGGATTGTAATCATGTATTGTCTTCCCGCTAACTGGCTCGGACACAAAGGCTTTTCACTGTACCTCGGTACACGTGTCAATAATCTAAACTTTATCATAATTTGAGGTTAACTGATCAACGACAAAATGAAATAAGGCGTTTGCACCGAGATTAACGCCGGCCATCACAGGAAGCACAGTCACAGAGCCTGCCCAGGGATCACTCAGTGGGTCAGAGCCTGTATCAGTGGACGCACACACACACACACACACAGTTCTCTGCACAATCTCTCACAGATACTGACAGGAACAAGCCACGGCTTGTGCTAAAATAATTCCTGCGGCTCACCCTCAGAGTGACTCAACTCTGGACTAAGCCTAGGAGGGCTTCTCACTCACGCTCTCTCTCTCTTACACATACTGTACTTGCTATCTCTCTCATTCACTCTCTCACATGTACTTGCTCTCTTCCCCTCTCTCTCTCTCTCTCTCCCAATCTTCAAATATTTCTCTCTATCTATTGCTCGCTCTCTCTCGCTCATTCTCTCTCTCTATCCGCATGTATTCTCTCTCTATCTATCTCTCTCTGTCTTTACATTTTCTCTCTATCTTTCACTTGCTCTCCTCAGGTCCTCTTCCTCCTCTCTCTTCTCTCCGCGCAGTCTCTCTCCAGATTCTCTCTCTCATCTCTCTCTCTCACTCTCCTCTCTCTCCTCTCTCTCTCTCTCTCTCATCTGCTACTCTCCGTCATCTTCTCGGTCTCTCTCATCTCCTCTCTCTCGTCTCTCTCCTCCTCTCTCATCTCTCACTCTCTCTCGTCCTCTCGGGTGCTCGTCTCCCAGGGTCTCTCCTCGTCGTCATTGGTCTCTCTCTCTCTCTCTCTCTCCTCCTCTCTCTGTCTCTGTCTATGTCTCTGTCTCTGTCTCTCTGTGACTCTGTCTCTGTCTCTGTCTCTGTCTCTGTCTCTGTCTCTGTCTCTGTCTCTGTCTCTGTCTCTATCTTTCACTCGTTCTATCTCTCTCTCTCTTTGTGTTCTCCCTCTCTATCTAGCTATCTATCTCTCCTGCTATTGAGGGAGTGCAGCGTAGGTTCACCAGGTTAATTCCCGTGATGGCGGGACTGTCATATGCTGAGAGAATGGAGCGGCTGGGCTTGTACACTCTGGAGTTTAGAAGGATGAGTGGGCATCTTATTGAAACATAAGATTATTAAGGGTTTGCACACGCTAGAGGCAGGAAACATGTTCCCGAGGTTGGGGGAGTCCAGAACCAGGGGCCACACACAGTTTAAAAATAAGGGGTAAGCCATTTAGAACGGAGACGAGGAAACATTTTTTCACCCAGAGAGTTGTGAGTCTGTGGAATTCGCTGCCTCAGGGGGCGGTGGAGGCCGGTTCTCTGGATATATGGGGAGAAGGCAGGAACGGGGTACTGATTTTGGATGATCAGCCATGATCACATTGAATAGCGGTGCTGGCTCGAAGGGCTGAATGGCCTCCTCCTGCACCTATTGTCCATCTCTCTCTCTCTCTCTCTGGTTCTACATCTAAGAGATAGTTCCAGGCGCTGAATGAACCGTCAGATCTTCACGGACGATCTTCATCGACCTGCCCCACCTCCCCTCCCCTCCCCTCCCCTCCCCTCCCCTCCCCTCCCCACCCCACCCCTCCCCTCCCCTCCCCACCCCTCCCCTCCCCTCCCCACCCCTCCCCTCCCCTCCCCTCCCCTCCCCTCCCCACCCCTCCCCTCCCCTCCCCTCCCATCCCCTCCATGGGGTGTTTGTTGACGTCTGTGCATCCTCCACCTTGCTCTCTCAGGCTGACTGATATGGACCAAATGCTGGCAGGTGGGACTAGTGTATCTGGGACGTGTTGGCCAGTAGGGGCAAGTTGGGCCGAAGGGCCTGTTTCCACACTGTATCACTCTATAGACACAAAATGCTGGAGCAGGAGAGGCAACATCTCTGGACAGAAGGAATGGGTGACGTTGTTTTGTGTCTTTTAGTTTTTAGTGCAGAAACAGGCGCTTCGGCCCAGTGAGTCCGCACCGACCAGCGATCCCCGCACACTAACACTATCCCACACGCACTAGGGACAATTTACACTAAAACCAAGTATACAAATCCAAGCCAATTAACCTACAAACCCGCACGTCTTTGGAGTGTGGGAGGAAACCGGAGCACCCGGAGAAAACCCACGCAGGTCACGGGGAGAACGTGCAAACTCCGTACAGACAGCACCCGTAGTCAGGATGGAACCCGGGGTCTCTGGCGCTGTGAGGCAGCAGCTCTACCCGCCGCTCCACCGTGCCACCCTTATAGAGAAAACGTCACCCATTCCCCCTGTCCACAGATGCTGCCTGACCCGCTGAGTTACTCCAGCATTCTGTGAAACGTCACCTATCCATGTTCTCCACAGATGCTGCCTGACCCGCTGAGTTACTCCAGCACTCTGTGAAACGTCACCTATCCATGTTCTCCACAGATGCTGCCTGACCCGCTGAGTTATGGTGCAGCAGCATCTGTGGAGCGAAGGAAATAGGCAACGTTTCGAGCTGAAACCCTTCTGGAAATAGGCAACGTTTCGGGCCGAAACCCGGAAGGGTTTCGACCCGAAACGTTGCCTATTTCCTTAGCTCCATAGATGCTGCTGCACCCGCTGAGTTATTCCAGCACTCTGTGAAACGTCACCTATCCATGTTCTCCACAGATGCTGCCTGACCCGCTGAGTTACTCCAGCATTTTGTGACTATTCTGGATGCCGGCAACAGTACATTTCCAGAGAGATGAAACATTTTTGTTCATTGACCATTTGGGCACTGCCGAGTTATTTGAGATGATGGAAGCTGGCATCTCCACACTCTCCCCACTGTGCACAAGCCCCCCCAAGGTTTCTCCTGATGTCCCTTTCCTATTATTTATCCCCCCCCCCCCCCCCCCCCCCCGATGATCCCACCTGCCTTGGTTACGACGTTGATTCTCCTCCCACTTCTGATCTATAAAACCTGTGGCCGCAAACACAATGAAACTGCTGGTGCTGGTTTACACCGAAGATAGACACAAAATGCTGGAGTAACTCAGCGGGACAGGCAGCGTTTCCGGATGGAAGGAACGGGTGACGTTTCAGGTCGACACCCATTCCTTCTCTCCAAAGATGCTGCCTGACCCGCTGAGTTACTCCAGCACTCTGTGAAACGTCACCTATCCATGTTCTCCATAGATGCTGCCTGACCCGCTGAGATACTCCAGCACTCTGTGAAACGTCACCTATCCATGTTCTCCACAGATGCTGCCTGACCCACTGAGTTATGGTGCAGCAGCATCTATGGAGCGAAGGAAATAGGCAACGTTTCGGGCCGAAATCCTTCTGGAAATAGGCAACGTTTCGGGCCGAAACCCTTACGGGTTTCGACCCAAAACGTTGCCTATTTCCTTAGCGCCATAGATGCTGCTGCACCCACTGAGTTACTCCAGCACTCTGTGAAACGTCACCTATCCATGTTCTCCACAGATGCTGCCTGACCCGCTGAGATACTCCAGCACTCTGTGAAACGTCACCTATCCATGTTCTCCACAGATGCTGCCTGACCCGCTGAGTTACTCCAGCACTCTGTGAAACGTCACCTATCCATGTTCTCCACAGATGCTGCCTGAGTTGATATTTTATCTTTAACATGCTCTTATCCCAGTACCACTCTGGGAATCTACTTTAGCTCCATGCAGGATTTTCGCTGCGGGACAAGTTGAAAGGGGATTTTTTGCAAAGTTCAAAATGGGAAGTGAAACTGAATATCACAATTATTGCCGGGGCAGTTGCCATTTTTATACATCTGCCGTGTCATTTTTTTTCCCCTCTTTCCTCACGGAAACCGCAGCTGCTATTCTTGGCCGTGGGGCAGGAGCTGAAACATTTGGTCATGGTGCCAGGAACAGGCAGCGGAGGTTGCCAGAGTTGGGAAACACTGCATGTACACAAGGCAGGTTCTGGCGGAGTTAGCTACACACTTGTGTTCGCTCTTGCTGTAGATGGGCGCTGGCAATGCACAAACTCTGTCCATATCAGTACATTCCCCTGGTACAACAGGAGCGGTAGAGTTGCTGCCTTACAACACTTACAGCTCCCCAAGACATAGATACATAGATACATAGAAAATAGGTGCAGGAGTAGGCCATTCGGCCCTTCGAGCCTGCACCGCCATTCAATATGATCATGGCTGATCATCCAACTCAGTATCCCGTACCTGCCTTCTCCCCGTACCCCCTGATCCCTTTAGCCACAAGGGCCACATCTAACTCCCTCTTAAATATAGCCAATGAACTGGCCTCAACTACCCTCTGTGGCAGAGAGTTCCAGAGATTCACCACTCTCTGTGTGAAAAAGTTTCTTCTCATCTCGGTCCTAAAGGATTTCCCCCTTATCCTTAAACTGTGACCCCTTGTTCTGGACTTCCCCAACATCGGGAACAATCTTCCTGCATCTAGCCTGTCCAACCCCATAAGAATTTTGTACGTTTCTATAAGATCCTCTCTCAATCTCCTAAATTCTAGCGAGTACAAGCCAAGTCTATCCAGTCTTTCTTCATATGAAAGTCCTGACATCCCAGACCCGGGTTCGATCCCGGCCACGGGTGCTGCCTTATGGAGTTTAAACTGCCTTTGGTTTCCTCCCACACTCCAAAGTCGTACAAGTTTGTTGGTTAATTGTAATAAATGTAAATTGTCCCTAGTGTGTGTGTAGGACAGTGTTACTGTGCAGGGATCAGGATCAAACCCAGGTCCCCGGCGCTGTAAGGCAGCAACTCATCAACTCAACCGCTGAGCCACCGTGCCACCCGCTCGGTTACTGCTCACCGATTATTAATTTAGTGTTTAATTGATTATACGATATTTATGTGAGTGTTGCTGTGTTAATGGGCCTGTATGTCCACAAACATACTATGTGTACATCCCACCAGCTTGCAATTACACCCTTACCCAGTGTGTGTGGCATCCAATCTCAAATAGCCGATAATAATACAGGCAAAAAGGATAAAAGAATAAAAGAAAGCAGAGGAAAAACAACCAATAGACATAGCGGTCTATGGCCGCGCAGAGAGGCTCGAGTCCAAACTCTACAGAGAGGACGGCAACCAAGGAGCAAACACTCCTCCTCTACCCCTCCCTCTCTCCCTCTCTCTCTCTCTACCTCTCTATCTCTCGTCTCTCTCCCTCTCTCTCTCCACCCCATCCTTCCCTCTCTCCTCTCTACAGGTTGATTATTTTGTTCACAAATCAGTTCAGTTCAAGTCCTGACAACACACCAGGTCGGGGCCGGATTCAAATCCACTCGTTGGGTCAAAGGTTGTGAATAAGCCACAAGGCTTTTTCTTCAGATCCGGTCAGGAAACTCAAACCCTCAGAAAAGCCGAGACCTTTGAACGCAAGCACAGTCATCCCACTCACTGTTGCCGTGGAAACACGCTCGACTGAGTAATTGTAGCTGTCAGAAATATAGAGCAAGTGGGAAAATATCATCTAGTGCATTGTAGATCTCCTCTTCAAAAAGACTCGCTCTAGAGAGAAGCGAAGCTGCAGGAAGGAACTGCAGATGCTGGTTTGTACAGAAGAAAGACACAAAATTCTGGAGTAACTCAGCGGGACAGGCAGCGTCTCTGGAGAGAAGGAACGGGTGACGTTCGAGACCCTTCTTCAGTCTTGAGATAATAATGTCCCAGTGAACGAAACTCCATCTACATGGGAATCCTGTTCCCTGCGTGTTCCTGCCCACAGCTTATGGAAGGGCCGTTCAGAAGCTTGACAACAGAGGGGAAGATGCTGTTCCTGAGTGTGGCGGTGCACGCTTTCAAGTTTCTGTACCTTCTGCCGGACGGGAGCGGGGAGAAGAGGGAATGACCGGGGTGGGACACGTCTTTGAGTATTTGGCTGCTTTTCTGAGGCAGCATGAAGTAAAATTTAACCAGGAGGAACAGAACCTCATATTACACTTGAGTAGTTTAGACCCCAGCGGGATGAACATTGACTTCTCTAACTTCAAATAGCCCCGGCTCTCCCTCTCTCTCCATCCCTCCCCTTATCCCACCAGTCTTACTGTCTCCGACTACATTCTATCTCTGTACCGCCCACTCCCCTGACACCAGTGTGAAGAAGGGTCTCGACCTGAAACATCCCCCATACCTTCTCTCTACAGATGCTGCCTGACCCACTGAGTTCTTCCAGTACTTTGTGTTTTACTGCTGCAGGCTGCTTTTGGGGGTGGCACGATGGCACAGCAGTAGAGCTACTCCCCCTCAGTGCCAGAGACCCAGGTTCGATCCTGACTATGGGTGCTGTCTGTACGGAGTTTGTTCGTTCTCCCCGTGACCTGCGTGGGTTTTCTCCGAGATCTTCGGTTTCCTCCCACACTCCAAAGGTACAGATTTGTAGGTAAATTGGCTTGGCATAAATGTAAAATTGTGTGTAGGATAGTGTTAATGTGCGGGGATCGCTGGTCAGTGCAGACTCGATGGGCCGAAGGGCCTGTTTCCGCGCTGTATCTCTAAACTAAACTAAACCATATTTAGTTTAGGACGTTCTTGCTATTGAGGGAGTGCAGCGTAGGTTCACCAGGTTAATTCCCAGGATGGCAGGATTATCATATGGTGAAAGAATGGAGCGGCTGGGCTTGTATACTCTGGAATTTAGAAGGATGAGAGGGTACCTTATAGAAACATAAAATTCTTAAGGGATTGGACAGGCTATTCCCGATATTGGGGGAGTCCAGAACAAGGTGCCACAGTTTAAGAATAAAAGGTAGGCCTTTAGAACTGAGATGAGGAAACATTTTTTCACCCAGAGTTGTGAATTTGTGGAAGGTGGATGCCGATTTACTGGACTCATTCAAGAGAGAGCTCTTAGGGCTAGAGGAATCAAAGGATATGGGGAGAAGGCAGGAATGGGGTACTGATTGTGGATGATCAGCCATGATCACATTGAATGGCGGTGCTGGCTCGAAGGGCCGAATGGCCTCCTCCTGCACCTATTGTCTATGTTTCTATCTTTGTATTGTGGTCCATCAGTAAGTGTGTGTCTTTATTTGTGCAGTCCATGTGCAAGACCCACACAGACATCGTACACATGTTTAGGAAGACACGCACACGTGTGTAGAGAGTAAACAACATGGACACATACATGTTATTCACATGTTGCCGCAACCTTTGCAAAACGTGAATCTCCGGATCCAAATAAAATTCAATTTGCTGAATTATGCGTTTCAGATCTAGAGCTTGACTGGAATGATCTTTTTGTGCTTTTCCCAAATCATGTTTTAAAATACAAAACACAGCTTTGTAAATGGTAATAAGTGGCCTACATTTCAAATCCACAGTGACTTTAAATAAGTCTGCCAATTGACACTGTCGCATTTATAAGATGCCACTCCATCAACGTATTTTAATGAAACCATTGTTATTCCCTGACATTTTGCCTCAAGTACTTTCCTGCCATTTTCAAAAATCTATTTTAAAGCACTTCAGAGTCATCCAACTGTGAATAAAATCATTAGGCAGAAGACTTGGACCAGTATAGTATAGGAACAGGCCCTTCGGCCCTCAATGTCCATGCTGAATTTAAACTGATCCCCTCTGCCTGCATGTGATCCGTATCCCTCCATTCCCTGCATAACCATGCGTCTATCCAAACGCACCCTAAACACCACTATCGTATCTGCCTCCACCCCCACTCCAGGCACCCACCACCCTCTGTGTAAAATAACTTGCCCCGCACATCTCCTTTAAACATCGCCCCTCCCACCTTAAAGCTCTGCCCCCCTCTAGTTTTTGACATTCATAAGTTCCAGCAGCAGAATTAGGCCATTCTGCCCATCAAGTCTACTGGCCCTGGGAAAAAGGTTGTGACTGTCTACCCCATCCGTGCCTCTCATTATTGAATACAGGTTTGCCCTCAATCATTTAACACAAAGCAACAAAATATATATTCTCTCCAACCGGTCACGGTGGTGCATCGGTACAGTTACTGCCTCACAGCGAATGCAGCGCCGGAGACACGGGGTCGATCCCGACTACGGAGTTTGTACGTATACACTCTCCCCGTGACCTGCGTGGGTTTTCTCCGAGATCTTCGGTTTCCTCCCACACTCCAAAGACGCACAGGTTTGTAGGTTGATCGGCTTGGTCAATGTCAAATTGTCCCTAGTGGGTGTAGGGTGGTGTTAATGTGCGGGGATCGCTGGTCGGCACGGACCCGGTGGGCCGAAGGGCCTGTTTCCATGCTGTATCTCTAAACAAAACTAAACATTCTCCACCAAACGTCTCACAAAGGCAGTGACTTTGGGCAGTAACGTTACAGAATTAGACTTTAGAGATACAGTGTGGAGTCAGGCCCTTCGGCCCACCTAATCTGCGCTGACCAGCATGCACACTAGCACTATCCTACACACACTAGGGACAATTTACAACTTTGCTAATGCCAATTGACCAACAAATCTGCAGGCCTTTGGAGTGTGGGAGGAAACCGGAGCACCCGGAGAAAACCCACGCAGGTCAAGGGGAGAACGTGCAAACTCCGTACAGACAGCACCCGTAGTCATGATGGAACCTGGGTCTCTGGCGCTGTGAGGCAGCAGCTCTACCCGCTGCGCCACCATGCCGCCCTGATGTCCATCTTCTTTTGTTGGGCCTGGCTAATAATAAGGTCTACAGCTGGGTACACAAAAATGCTGGAGAAACTCAGCGGGTGCAGCAGCATCTATGGAGCGAAGGAAATAGGCAACGTTTTGGGACGAAACCCTTCAGGAAGGAAATAGGTAACGTTGCCTATTTCCTTCGCTCCATAGATGCTGCTGCACCCGCTGAGTTTCTCCAGCACTTTTGTCTACCTTCGATTTTCCAGCATCTGCAGTTCCTTCTCAAACAAAGATCTACAGCTGAATTGTCAAAGATGCCGGAAATGTGTAACGACAGATGAGGGGACAGGAGACATATTGTTCTGGAAGCACAGACTGATTGTGTGTAGCTGGTCTTTGACTGGACTGACCTTAGCAAATATCCACCAACATTCACATCAGCTGTACCTGGTGATCTGTAATCAGTCACGGAAACCTGGAACAAAAATCAAAACCGCCGTTAACTGTTTGCCAATATTCATCATTAGTAATCATTCTAAAGATGCATTTTATGTCCAGATTACTGTCAGGATTAATCCATCAATTGAACTAAATGACCAATAATTGTGTAAAACACCAAGTGCTGAAGGAACAAAGAACTGCAGATGCTGGTTAGTACACAAAAGGACACAGAGTGCTGGAGTAACTCAGCGGGTCAGGCAGCATCTGTGGGGAACATGGATAGGTGACGTTTCACAGAGTGCTGGAGTAACTCAGGGGGTCAGGCAGCATCTGTGGAGAACATGGATAGGTGACGTTTCACAGAGTGCTGGAGTAACTCAGCGGGTCAGGCAGCATCTGTGGAGAACATGGATAGGTGACGTTTCACAGAGTGCTGGAGTAACTCAGCGGGTCAGGCAGCATCTGTGGAGAACATGGATAGGTGACGTTTCACAGAGTGCTGGAGTAACTCAGCGGGTGCAGCAACATCTATGGAGCTAAGGAAATAGGCAACGTTTCGGGCCGAAACCCTTCCGGGTTTCAGCCCGAAACGTTGCCTATTTCCAGAAGGGTTTCGGCCCGAAACGTTGCCTATTTCCTTAGCTCCACAGATGCTGCTGCACCATAACTCAGCGGGTCAGGCAGCATCTGTGGAGAACATGGATAGGTGGTGACGTTTCACAGAGTGCTGGAGTAACTCAGCGGGTCAGGCAGCATCTGTGGGGAACATGGATAGGTGGTGACGTTTTGGGTTGGGATTCTTCTGTAGTTTGAACTTCCTGTTTCCCATTGACTTTTGTCGATAACCTGCCTATCATAAGAGCGCAAGAAACCATTCTCCCTGCGATGGACTCCAGCGACACTTCACGTCGCCTCACAAAGACTGCCAACATAATGAAGGACCAAGTAGTTGCGGCAATTTGAACACACCTGGACAGGTACATGGATAGCAAGGATTAAGAAGGGCTAAGGGCTAAACTCAAATGGGACTATTGCATGATCAGCATGGGCACATCGGGCCGAAGGGCCTCTTTCCGTTCTGTACGACACTTCAAGACTTTGGAGCATAAATAGGCCGTTTGGCCCATCGAATCTGCTCCATTCGACCATGCCCCATCTATTTTTCCCTCTCAACCCCATTCTCCTGCCTTCTC
Source organism: Amblyraja radiata (assembly GCF_010909765.2). Taxonomy (NCBI): domain Eukaryota; kingdom Metazoa; phylum Chordata; class Chondrichthyes; order Rajiformes; family Rajidae; genus Amblyraja; species Amblyraja radiata. The sequence goes on along the minus strand of NC_045982.1, from coordinate 1,154,495 downwards.
CCCATAACCTTTGATACCCGTACTAATCAAGAATCTGTCAATCTCCACTTTAAAAATGACTTGGCCTCCACAGCCGTCTGTGGCAATGAATTCCACAGATTCACCACCCTCCGGCTAAAGAAATTCCTCCTCATCTCCTTTCTAAAGGCACGTCATTTTATTCTTTATCCAGGCAAGTTTCAATGAGTCCCCATGACAATGAGACTGTATGATTCTATGATAGAAGGTCACAGCAAGTGGCACAAGCGGAGATTAGCGTGGAGCGATTGGAGAACATAAGTATGGTTTTATATTAGTAGGAAGGAACTGCAGATACTGGTTTATACCGAAGATAGACACAACAAGCTGGAGTAACTCAGCGGGTGAGGCAGCATCTCTGGAGAGAAGGAATAGGTGACTATTCGGGTCGAGACCCTTCTTCAGACTGAGAGCCAGGGGAAAGGGGAACAAGAGATATAGACGATGATGTAGAGAGATACAAAATGATGAATTAAAGATTTGCAAAAAAAGTAACAATGATATCGGAAAGAACCCATTGCTAGCTGTTTGCTGGGTGAGAATGAGAAGCTGGTGCGACTTGGGTGGGGGAGGGATGGAGAGAGAGGGAATGCCGGGGGTACTTGAATTTAGAGAAATCAGGCAGCATCTCTGGAGAGAAGGAATGGGTGACGTTTGGGGTGTGAAGAAGGGTCTCGACACACTGAGTTACTCCTGCATTTAGTGTCCATCTAAGGTTTGATATTTTCTGCTCCACAGTTACTGTTTATAGTTTAATATTTACTATTTCCTTTGCAATTGCTGTCAGTTCTGTGGGGGGTCAACATCCAGTGTGGACTCCTGCTTCACCATTCACAGAGCAGAAACCAAGTAGGATAGGAAGCTGCTAAATAATAAACCCCCCTTTATGTAAATAAAAACACATTTCTTGCAAAATACTGCACTGCAAATATCTCCTGATGGAATCAAGGAAGAGGGCACACCCATTGCCATTTCCTTTTGTTTCAGAACGAACTGCAGATGCTGGAAAAATCTAAAGTAGACAAAAAAGCTGGAGAAACTCAGCGGGTGAGGCAGCATCTATGTAGCGAAGGAATAGGTAACGTTTCCAGTCGGGACCCTTCTTCAGACTGATGTGGTGGTGGGGGGGGGGGGGCGGGAAGAAGAAAGGAAGAGGCGGAGACAGTGGGCTGTGGGAGAGCTGGGAAGGGGAGGGGAAAGGGGGGGGGCGGAGACATAGAGATATGGAAGTATAAGGTGTGAAAACAAGAGATCAAAGGGGACAAAGTTGAAGGAAAATGTAGATCTGATCATCTGAAGAAGGGTTTCGGCCCGAAACGTTGCCTATTTCCTTCGCTCCATAGATGCTGCTGCACCCGCTGGGTTTCTCAGGCATTGTTGTCTGCCGTAGATCTGATCATTGTTAGCTCGGGAACGGTGACACCTTCAATGATCCATTCGACATTTTCCTTGACCTTTGTCCCTTGATCTCTTGTTTTCACACCTTACCCTTCCATATTTCTCCCTCTCCCCCGAAACGTTGCCTATTTCCTTCCCTCCAGAGATGCTGCCTGTCCCGCTGAGTTACTCCAGCATTTTGTGTCTATCTTCGGTGTAAACCAGCACCTGCAGTTCCTTCCCGCACAACCTGCATTTACAGGCCCATTTCACAAATGGACTGTTTACGAATAAAAAGCTTCAGTTAAACTATTTAATGGAAGAATTCCCACATATTGATGAGACAGGGACAAGGTGATCTTAATTATTGCTGGAATCTAGCTTTGAAATTCAAAATTACACATAATTACAAAAATAGATTGTTTATCTAAACCAAGAACTGTTTAAAGTCAAGCCAAGGGGAATATAATCATTAGCGAAGGACTCTTTCTCAGTACCAAAACATTTTTACTCATTATGTTGTGTAGAGGACTTTTAGATGTAAGCAGATGGTTGGCACGGTGGCGCAGCGGTAGAGTTGCTGCCTTACAGCGCTTGCAGCGCCGGAGACCCGGGTTCGATCCCGACCACGGGTGCTGTCTGTACGGAGTTTGCATGTTCTCCCCGTGAGTTTTCTCCGAGACCTTCCGTTTCCTCCCACACTCCAAAGACGTACAGGTTTGCAGGTTAATTGAATTTGGTATAATTGTAAATTGTCCCTAGTGTGTGTGGGATAGAGTTGGTGTGCGGGGATCGCTGGTCGGCACGGACCCAGTGGGCCGAAGGGCCTGTTCCCACGTTGTATCTCTAAACTAAATTAAACTTTGTGCAATGCCTCACTATAGAAATCAGTCATTCTCCTTGAACTGCATCTACACGTTGCAGGCGACACCA